>NW_019743150.1:85622-91608 GCF_002891405.2 Cryptotermes secundus | reverse complement strand
CATCTGGGGCTGGTACAATAGGCCAGAAGTGGCCGCAGTACAAGGGACATAGTCCCACCCCACTAGCAAAAAAAAAACCTTGATTCCTAAACACTAACGTCCAAATTTATGCCAACAACGTTATAATCATTACCGATACACCAAATTGCACTTTGAGGTAAATTAATTGTAAGTGAAATCTGAGGTTTTCACAATAGTAAATATTTCTGTCGCACTGAATATGACACGGTGTAGTCTGGTAAAAAGAGCCTACACGGCTTCACACGACAAAAAATGTTGTTGGCGATTATTTTGTGTCGGCATCTAACACACTACGGCGTCAAATGCTTACATGACGGACAAACAGTCAAAGGGAATAAAAGCGGTCGTGGCTTAATCGAGGTAATATAACGGCATTTCTGTGGAAAAACTGACGAAAACCACGAAAGGTATCAGTCAGGATACTTGGTCTTCCAACTGACACAAATTTACCTGCCATCCACCAGGCTGCGTGCTGTCGCCTACCACGATACAGTAACATTCAGAAAAATT
This sequence comes from Cryptotermes secundus, assembly GCF_002891405.2. Lineage (NCBI taxonomy): Eukaryota > Metazoa > Arthropoda > Insecta > Blattodea > Kalotermitidae > Cryptotermes > Cryptotermes secundus. The sequence goes on along the minus strand of NW_019743150.1, from coordinate 91,077 downwards.
ATTTTGTTACCAAAACCATTTTAGTTCCTTTTTCTTTTTAGTTTGTTACGTCGGCCACTAACTGGCCTATTGCGCCAGCCCCGCATGAGTATGAAGCAAAAACCGAACTACTCTCAGAAAACCTGCCCCAGTGCCACATTGTCCACGATAAATCCCACATAACCTGACCTGGGCTCGAACCCGGCGACTAATCGCTTGAGCTATGGCGCGGTCCACTATCTAAGCCATAGTACAACTTCTGATGCAATGCGCATGAGCCGAAACTGCGTCATTTTACATGAATAAAAAACAAGCTCAGTGGCTTTAGTCCGCAAGCGAACTATACCGACCGAGCGACCGACGCATGTCTGCGAAGTTAGTACCAACTTTAGCCGATAGACGGTGTCGCGTAGTCAGCGCAACGAATCCCCACGGCCGTTAATCTCGGTTTTCTAAACCGGAAGCTCCTCAATTATCGTCACGAGGCTGAGTGGACCTCGTTCCTGACCCACTACTTCTTAGAAAATCTTGTAGCACCGGGAATCGAACCCGGGACATCTGGATCTGTAGCCAAGAACTCTGACCACTAGACCACAGAAATGGTCCATTTTACTTGAATTTGACATAAAATGATATATAGAAAGAAAGAGGTAAAATTTGTACGGGACGACAGGCGATTATTAGATACATAATTACTATCGTAAAGGCAAGACGTTCCCGGGATACGAAGAATGGCCTTCTGTACATCCATCGCCTTCAGATAAACACTGAAGAATGAGGGCAAAGTGGACCGCAAGTTGTACGCAGTTCCTTTATGTACCTGCCGAGCAAGTTCTCACGTGGCACTGTAACAGATAATTGGAGCAAAAAAGTAGTCGTCATTATTTTAGGTCAGTAGTACAAGCGGATAATGCTGAACAATTTGTGTGAAAGAGTGACACATGTCTCGCAGAATATGCTTTTTACGGCTAGTCTCGCATAGTCTTAAGCCACATTTTGGCTTTTAATTACCAACAGGCAATAACATCTGGACGTGAAATGCATGCGGCTATGAAGTGGAAACCGGCTGCATTGAATAGCGAGAAGGATCTGTAATTATAAGCGTAGTTAAATGTATGTTAATTATTCGCGATGAAAAAACATATTTTATAGAAAATTCAGTTTATATAAAATAACAGGTGTAGAGTTATCCCCCTGCCAGTCACGGTAGCCGAGCGGTCTTAGGCATGAACTGTCTTCGCTCCCTCGAAAGCCAGGATCATGGGTTCGAATCCCACAAAAAAGCATGGATATTTTGTATGTGTATGTGTTTATTCTGTGTTTGTGTTGTCCTGTGTTTAGGTAGAGGCCTTGCGACGAGCTGATCACTCGTCCAAGAAGTCCTGCCGTCTGTAAAATGATCATGAAATTGAAAAAATCAGAGGCCAGAGCTCAAGGGGACTGTAGAGTCAGTGAAAATAAAAGTATCTATCCTTCTGTTTAACTAATTAAGCATTAGGAGATGAAGGTGTATGGGGGAGCGGTTGTATAAATCCACGTTTCCTTGACCTCGGCATTAGTTGGAGGTAAGCGGTCAGTTTCATGACCCGGTCGCTTTGTCCCTGGTAGCCATTGGAAAGAAAGCTGGGTGGACCCCAGAACCGTTCTGGACGAAGTGGAGAAAAGAAAAATCTTGCCACTACCGTGACTCGAACTCCGACCCCTCTGTCATTCACATTACCAGTCGCTATACCGACTGCGCTATTTTTTTTCCCCCTGGCACTACAGCCCCAGTGGGCCTAGGCCTACCTCCATGAACTTCTCCGTTCACTTAGGTTTCTCTGGATCTTACACATACGGTAGGACTCCTTGGGCGAGTGAGCAGCTCGTCGCAAGGACTCTACCTGTACACAAACACAGAAAAACGCATACAAACATCCATGCCCTGAGTGAGATTCGAACCCACGATCCCGGCTTCCGAGCGAGTGAAGACAGTGCATGCCTTAGACTGTTCGGCTACCGTGACCGGCAGTGTATAAGAATAATATATAAGAATTCAGTTCGTACCTCACAGGAAACAGATCCGAACCCACGATCCCGGTTTCCAAGCGAGCGAAGACAGTACATGCCTTAGACCGCTCGGCTACCGTGACCGGCAGTGTATAAGAATAATATATAAGAATTCAGTTCGTACCTCACAGGAAACAGATCCGAACCCACGGTCCCGGCTTCCGAGCGAGCGAAGACAGTCCATGCCTTAGACACCGACTGCGCTATACTGGCTCCTAATATACATGATAATATTATTATTAATAAATTTGGACACGGTATCATAAACTGAGATTACGATACAAAATCCTTCGTCTTGGCAATTTTCTTCCACTCTCTGTATAAGTGGTTGCTAGGAGACCATATACAATGTAACAGAAAGGTATTCGTGTTCACTGCTGTTTTGTCGCTAGCAACCGTTAAGTGATTTAACACACAAATGAATCTATTTCTTAACGGCAGTGACTATACTGTCACGTGATGGAGTGTGACTACAGACGAGGTTTGGATTGATGACTCGATTTATTGCATACTTCAATACAGCGAGTGACTACATTCCACAGTTCACTATTACACACACTAGTGCTCACAGTCACGTCTTCACTGCCATTGCTTGGTAGCGGCTTCCAACTACGGACGTTCTCCTTCCTCTGGGTTCCCGAACTGTTCCCGGTCTCAGCTACCAGCTTCTAACAGCAACAGCTCACAGCGAGTGAACCCCAGCAGTTATGAAACTGCAACTGCTAACTGGTCCCGCTTATAACATCTCGGCAAGGACCGCGTAGAAAACGTCTCTTCCAGGACTACTTTATTCTCTTGCCGTGGAAACATGCTTGTTTCAGGGATCGTTACTCAGCAATGGATGTTGTATAGTTGCTTCCTTCGTGGTCGTTGCCTAGCAAAGGGTATACGTGCCACAATATAAAGATTGTCTTCTGTAACGTTACACAGTGTAGTCTGATAGAATATTACTAACGACTATGTGGAGGTTGCGCCTCCACTTTTTTGTGGTTTACTTTACGACCTAATTCTTCCAGCCGCACTATGGCCCTGGGGTCGGCTCAGTCTCTAACAGACATGAGTACCAGGAATCTTCCTGGGTGGTAAAAGGGCAGGCGGATGACAATCTCACCTCTATCTGTGAGCCGACTGTCTAGAAAATGTGGGAGCCTCGATGTCTCACAACCCTATGGGCTATGGCATGTTACAAGGATAGCTATACCTTTTCTACTTTACGACGCGGTCAGTTGGGATACTATCAGAGTGGAATGGCATGATGATTAATGGTGACTAATTGGAATGGGTTTGGAAGGAGGTCTTTGTGACCTAATCGAGGTACTATCGCATCTAACCGCTAAGCCAGACCGCTCAGTACCTTCGTCCCCAATGTATACGAGTGAAAATGCTATTCTGCCCTGAAAAAGGAAGTACCAAATTTTTCGAAAAGTTCGTAATCTCTACTATTGTACACCGTGTCGCATAAAGTAATCTTCAGGTTTTTTTTTTATTATTTCTATATACTTTCTCGTAAGTGAAACAAAAACAAAAGAAGATAAACTCCGTAGTTTTAGTCCGCAAGTGAACTATACCGACCGAGCCACCGCCGCTTGTCGGCGAAGTTAGTGCCACCTTTAGCAGGCAGAGGGTGTCGCGTGGTCAGCGCAACGAATCTCCATGCTAGTTAATTTCTGTTTTCTAGATTGGAGCCGCTATTTCCTTGAAACAGCTCCTCAATTATCCTCACGAGGCTGAGTGGACCCCGTTCCAGACCCACTATTTCTCAGAAAATCTGGTAGCGCCGGGAATCGAACCCGAGACCTCTGGATCTGTAGCCAGGAACTCTGACCACTAGACCAGAGAGGCGGTATTCTCGTGAGTAAACCAAAGGCAAAAAGCATGGGCGCTGTAGTCAGTCAGTTGGAATGCAACCCGCTCGAGCTAACCTGTGTACCGTATTGAGCCACACGTGTTTATGAATGTTACCACTTCCTGCACCTTCAGAGGCGTCTCCTCTGCCGCCTTAACATTAAATTCCTACGCAGACCCAGATAACCGGATGAAATGAGTTCAGACCACATTTTTAAGAACACCTTCTGGCCACCACGTATTTCCACTTTACCTTGAGTCAACCATAAGTAGGACCTAACACAGTACAGCGTGGCCACAAAGTCAACCAAGACGAGTAGTGGTAACGCTCAAGACTTATTCGGGAGATCTGCGATTCGAACCTCAGAAGGGACATCGGGTATTCAGCCGAGGTAGAGAAGTCGGTATAGCGACTGCTTACGGGTGGGGCGAGCGAGGGATCGGAGTTCGAGTGCCGGTAGAATCAAGAATTTTCTCCACATCGTCCAGACCGACTCTGGGGCCCACTCAGCCTCGTATCCAATGGGTACCGGGGGGTTTTCCCCGGGGGTAAAGCAGAAGGGCCGTGAAGCTGAGCACTCACCTCCAGCTAGTGCCGAGGTCAAGAAAATGTGGATCTATACATCCATTCCCCCATACGCCTTCACGGCGTAGTGCTTAATTAGTTAAGCACAGGGACATCAGCTATTCTGAGGTTCATTTCCGTTTTTACTCAGTCTTTCTAAGCAAATAAAGCGGTAGTACACTCCGATCGTTTCCTTCCAAATCATTTCAAATGAATCATTCATATGTCATCCTACTATTTGACGCTGTACGGCCTAGCTACTGAGATCGTTGTAAAGTAACCCCTCATCGCCCCAGAGAGGCTTATATTGTCGCGGTGCAGTGGTTACTTGAAAGATACCGCGCCTGAAACTAGGTCATCAGATCGATTCTCGCAGATAAGGTATGCAGTTTATCTTATTCAAAGGTTTTAGTATCTTAAGATTATGAAATGATAATTCTCAAATTCGCATAGTGGGGGGTGGAGTCCAGCTGGATCCACTCGGCACGGCGGCCACTGATTGGTCTATTGTACCTGCGCCGGGTGATTATGATGATAGAAAATTTGGTGGAAGGAAGATTGGCAGGGGAAACCGAAGTACTTGGAGAAAACCCGCCCCAGAGCCACTGTCCACCAAAAGTCCCGCTTGACCGAACCCGGGCCGCCGCGGTGGGAAGCCAGCGAGTAACCGCTTGAGCTATGGCGCGCCCTTATGAAATGACATGTTCCTTCCCAAAACTACCAAATTCATAATTCAAAATAATCTTGCTTGACATATGATTTACTACATGCAGTGCGCAGATCACAGTGATCGCGGGGTCTAAAGCATGAAATGTCTTCTCCCGTTCGAACACTGGAATCGTTGGTTCGAATCCCACTCGAGGCATGGATGTCTGTGTGCGTTTACTCTGTCTGTGTGTAGGCAGTGCCTTGAGATGGACTGATTCCCCGTCCAAGGAGTCCTACCGACTGCCTTAGATTAAGAAACTGAAGTGTGCACCAATTGGGAGCAACATGAATAGAAGAAGAAGAAGAAGA
>NW_019743150.1:81223-85571 GCF_002891405.2 Cryptotermes secundus | reverse complement strand
AAAAAAATATGGTGTCGGCATAAAGACAAAGTTGCCCCTGTGCTTAAGTAATGAAGCACCACGCCATGAAGGCATATGGTGGTGTGGAGGTATAACTCCAACTTTCTTGACCTCGACAGCAGATGGGTTGAGTGGGCAGCTTGATGTCCCAGCCCTTTACCCCCGGGGATAGAGCCCCCGCTACCCATTGGATAGGAGGCTAGGTAGGCTCCAGAGCCGGACTCTACGTTGTGGAGTAGAACAAAAACGTCTTACCCCTGCCGGGAATCGAACGCAGGTCGTCAAACCCGTAACCGTTCGCTATACCGAGTTATCTCAGTAACATCAAAGCTTATATTTTTACATGAAAAGTATTTTTACAGTTACGCAAAAGTAAAAATAGAGGTAAATTTGTCCTGTGATTAATCAATTAAGCATTATGCCATGAAGACGTATGGGGAAGCAGATGTATAGATCCAAGTATTCTTGAACTCGGTACTAGTTGGAAGTGCATTTTAGTACTGTCTTAATGTTTAATGGCAGTTTCTAAGAATCTGCATAACTGTAACGCTGTTACTGATATGTTCTATTGCTACAATGCCAGCACAAACGCGATTTCAGAGTAGCTCTTCCTAACGATGAGCAGAAGCTTCGCGTAATTGAATCCTGAGAGACCGAATTGTTACTCCGGACACTTCGCGTCTCTCCCAGACGACCGCCACCTGAGAAACGCTGATACAGTAGACGAGGCTTGTCATAAGTCAGCGGTTACATTTGGATTCTCAGTGCGCATCCTCGTCTTGAATACCGGGTGACTTCATGTGAGACTCCTTATGGCCTGAGCGGGTGTTCCTAAAAATTCTTTCGGTTTTCCTCTCCAGTACTGCGCCATATTCACCCATCAGGGCACTTGAAAGTGATCTATAGCCTTGGCCAGGCTGCAAACTATCACAATATTAGGAGGGCTTCAAGTCTGCTCAGCCACTTCGCACTTCACAGAACAAAGTTAGTTTCTTTTACGCATGCGCCGGCATAAGACTCACTCAGGTAAAGCGAGTCTCATTTCTACTACTGTAACCCCCTTCGGAAGCGAATTAACCTTTTAAACACTGAATTCGCTTTAAACAATTTATAAAAATTCAGTCCGTACCTCACAGGAAACCTATTACGTCTCCGCTACAAAGCCCAACCGGTTGATGCTGTTTAGGAAAAGAGTCGCTGTTTATTGTAAGAACCATTTGCGGGGAAAATGCAGAGTTTTAGTGTGTTAAATCAAGTGGTTCATATAGTAACCACTTGACTTTCAAAGGCTAAGAATGGTACTTATTCGTTCTCGACCAATATGATGATCACCACCAGGATTACGTTTATTCTCTCTCGACGTCTTCCCAGAATGTATCAAGTTCTTTGAGTGAGCATGCAAGGAAAGCCTTATTATCAGCATTCCTCAAGGTCTATAGGGAAAAGAAGTGATTCAATGGAAACCGTGACTAAGAGACGGGAAATGTAAAAATTTCCAATTATTTTTAACAGACACATCATATTTTTCAAAGGCCATTTGGGTGTATTATCTTCGATCTATATTTCATGCAGATGTGAGAGCGTTCTTAAATAACCCTATAATCAAACTAAGGTCAATGAAGTATATAAAATATGTAAGAACGCATTTCTAAAATAATATACATTAAATGTATGTTTCCGCATGATGAACTTGACCTTTTCGAACAAGGTTATATTTGCTGTCCCATTTAAAACTGAACGGGACATGTTAGATATACATAGTGCCCCTCCCTCACAGTACACACTCCACCCAAAGCATACAATACTCATAGCTCTTACAGACTGTCCTCTATACGACAACGCAGGAAGCGTTGTGTAGAGGTTAGGAGTTTTTAATCCAGTTCACAGTAGCTGCCGTGACAATTCCTAGGAGATTCGCCATAGTAGGAAATGCGGGGAGGAGTTTCGGACATGTGCCATATGAGATATGCCTTCAAGTTCAAGTCTTGTGTTCTGTACCTGGGCGGAGACCTGCAAAGTCGCTTGCACTTATCTTAAGTTAGGGACATACAGTGAAACTGTTACGTTTATTGGACAATCTACTCACTGAAGGTGGGGGAACTTTAAAAGTGTCTACACAACCGAGGATGAAAACAAACATTTGAACTTAACTCAGTATCTAAGCTGCATTTACGAATACTTTATACATACAGAAACTAATTAATTTGAATAAGGAAGATCTTAACACATCATGATGGCAACAAATAGAAATATTTTGGTTTTCGTTGTGATATATTTTAGGGTAGCCATGTTAGAATCATCAGAGATGACAGTTAATGATGATATTCCAGCACCGGATACAACAATTCAAGAATGTTTCAATAAAAATTCTATATCATGTGTTCAGATACAAATTTATAGAAGTTTCAAATCGTTTGTTGATCAAGACAAAGTTGATCTAATTGGTGTGTTATCGTTAGTTCGCGAAGAAGAAGGCAAGAATCAAGCCGAAGCACGAGCAACAGAAGATACTGAGGCAGAAGAACAAATTCTAGGAGCTCAAGACTATGAGACGAGGGAATTTGCTATTGAATCTTTCGTGTATCAGAAGTTAATGGCATTTTTCCAGGAACGTAGTATCCAATGGAATTTGTCTCCAGTCTTTCAAGAAATGATAACCTCAAGAGGAATAGCAGAGTCTCTGCCTGCGAACTTACGCCAAGCGGTCACCAATCTCGTCACAGAAGGTCAGTTTCATCTTCACTTCTATCGTAATTAAGCGTCCTAAATATTACGATTAAGTAATCCTTGAGTTGCCGGTCACGGTAGCCGAGTGGTCCAAGGCATGTACTGTCTTCGCTCGTTCGGAAGCCGGGATTGTGGTTTCGAATCCCACCCAGGGCAGGGATGGTTAGTGTTTGTCTGTGTGTGTGCGTTTTTCCGTGTTTGTGTACAGGTAGAGGCCTTGCGACGAGCTGATCACACGACCAAGGAGTCCTACCGAATGTCTAAGATCTAGTAAACCGAAGTGAAACGGAGAGTTTCTTGTAGGTAGGCCAAGCCCCAAATTGGAGCTGTAGCGTCAAAGGGAAAAAAAAAAAAATCTTGAGTTAGTTAACGGCATTCCTTCGATTCTAAATGTTATACAACATTGTGAAATTAAAATTAATGTGAATAATAAATATGAAAATGTGGGTTATGCTGGAGGCTTATTTTACGTTGCTGGACCTAAGAGAGAAGAAGAGACGGGAGATTGAAGAAAACCACATAATGAGGATGAGATGGGCAGGGCATATCGTAAGAATGGGAAAGAAGAGGAATCCATATAGGATATTGTTCGGAAAGCCGGAAGGAAGGAGACCACTGGGAACACCAAGAAGTAGGTGGGTGGACTAAAATGGATCTTAGAGAGTTAGGATGGGATGGTATTGATTGGATTGATCTGGTTCAGGATACGGACCAGTGGAGGGCTCTTGTGAACACTGTGATGAACCTTCGGGTTCCATAAAATGCTGGAAGTCGCTGGACCACATAGCGTTTGATGACACACGAATGATACATTGTGCATGATTTGAAAGAAATTGGCCATAAGAAAATCGAGGTATCATCTCGGCATTTGTCTCGGAGGGACTGAGAGAAACCACAGAAAACCTCAGTCCGGGGTAGTTGGTGCCACGGCCAAGGTTCGAACCGAGTACCTTCCGAAAAAGAGTAAAGAGCTACATTAACCCATCCGGCGAAGGAAAGTAGTCACAATGAGAAACTTAAAATTACTATCCCCGTATTTAACTGCTGTATCGAAAAAAAAAACCCCACGAAAGTATATTCGGTCTTAGGAACAAGATTCGAAGCCGGTATCTTTAGAATCCGAAGTAGGAACTGTAGCCATTCAACTGTGTGAGAGTCGGTGTCATTCTAATGTGTCTCATAGGTTATATAGTGAATCTGTATCAACTACAGAGGTCATTTGGCATCTGCTTTAGCTGTCATTTAGCATGGTGTCGGACAACAGGTTGCTAAGTAAGGTGAAGTGCTTTATTATGGATGTGAGGGTTGGACGCTAAACAAGAAAGAGGAATCAGTGATCAGTTCATTCGAGAGGAGAACCCTAAGACGAATTTATGGACCAATAAAAGAGAATGGGATATGGAGAATAAGGTATAATAAAGACAATTATAAAATACAAGTCCGTCCAACGCGACTATTTCAGTTTTCTCACTTGATGATTCACTAGCCTTACATGTTTCGATCCATTTCGATCATCTTCAGAGGCACCAAACACTTTTTGGAAACCACTATCACAACAGTTGTCAATCAAATACACATGTAATGTCCAAGTACACAGTGTTCCATCTATCAGTCACAGCAG
>NW_019743150.1:75871-80403 GCF_002891405.2 Cryptotermes secundus | reverse complement strand
TTATTATTATTATTATTATTATTATTATTATTATTATTGTTGTTGTTGTTGTTTGTTTGTTTGTTTACTTGTCTGCATTATTGTGCTTTCCTTCAGTGCTTGCAGGTAATTTGCCTTTGACTTTATGTAGTGTTTGTCCATAATGTAATTACTTGTATCTACCCTGTGCTCTGTCTGTAATTGGCTTTGCGGCTGCTGACTCGGCACACAAATAAGAAAGAACTGAATTGAATTATTAATTATTATTATTATCATTTACTTCAACTGGGTGTTCACCGGGTGTCAGTAGATCTTACACTGATACAGACAAGGAAAGACTATACATAAAAAGAACAATACAAAACAAATTGTGTACATACAACAAGGTATACACAGGTGTATTACTAATTATACGGTCGTTTATGAACATTTGCCCAGTACTGTACAGCATGATGTACTGAAGACGCTAAAGAAAATTATTAGCGATGAGGTCCTTGCATTTCTCAATTGATCTAATCCTTTCAGCAGCACTATGGTACTGGGGTTGACTCAGCCTCTAACATAAATGAGTACCACCAATCTTCCTGGGGGTAAGGGGCGGCCAGCGCGTAAGGCTGACATCACCAACATCTGCGAGCCGACTGTCTAGAACATGTGGGAGCCTCAACGTCTCACAGCCCTATGGGCCTCCACGGCCTGTTAGCTTTACTTTTTCATATGTACTATGTACGTATGTACTCGTATAAGATGGGAAATCCTTGAGTAAATGAGAGACCGGCAGCTTCCCAAGAAGGAGTTAGCTCAATGTAATTAGTTAGTTAGTTAATTGGGCCGCGCCATAGCTCAAGTGGTTAGTTGCTGGCTTCCCACTGCGGCGGCTCGGGTTCGATCCCAGGTCTGGTCAAGTAGGATTTGTGGTGGACAAAGTGGCGCTGGGTCAGGTTTTCTCCGAATCCTTCGGTTTCCCCTGCCAATCTTCATTCCACCAATTGCTCCACAATCACCCTCACCTATCATCTGGGGCTGGTACAATAGGCCAGAAGTGGCCGCAGTACAAGGGACTTAGTCCCATCCCACTAGCAATAAAAAAAATAGTTAGTCTGTGTGTCTCTGTATGTGTATCCCTCATATTGGTTCAAAACGAAGGCTGACTAAAGTGTATCGCATATTAAATTGCTAGACAAAGGCTCGGTAAACATGTTCCCGCGCTAATAAATGCACTCAACAATAGAATAATTGTTGGACGTGTGTCTGTGTATCCCCTTACCGTTGTTAGGCAAGAAAAAAGTAAAGACGTTCCCGCGGCAACGAAGAATTGTTTGAGGTGTCGTTTTCTATGCGGTCCGTTCCGTATTAAAGGAAAGTAGGCGATTAGTTCTTGCCAGAACTTCTTGTTTCTAATTCCTGTTGTAATTTCAGTCATGGATATACAGCCCTTGTGTCCTACGGAACTAAACGCATTTATAACCTGAAGATTAATGATGATTGATGATATAACGAAGCTACACTTTTCGGGTCAGTTTCTCCAGGCTTGCCCTCGCACAGTGACACGTTTGGTTTCATTTTGCAGCTCGCGGCAAGAAGAAATTGCTGAAGAATCTGATACCGATTCTGATTGGCTTGAAGCTGAAGGCAGTCATCTTCTTGGCCTTGGCGTCCCTTGCCATAACCTTTATCGCCAAGAAAGCCATCTTCGTCAGCCTGATCTCGCTCGCCATCTCGGCGTTTGTGGCCTTACAGAAACTGCTGGGCCAGTGGTCCCGGCACCCACACAACGAGGTGTATGACACGTACTCGAGTCACGGCGGCGGAGGCTGGAATAGGGGCGCTGCTGGATATAGCGGCACGGGATATGGCCAAGCTGAGTATGCGAGCCACGCGTCTCCCGCGGCCCACACGCTGGCTTATGGAGCTCAAAAAACAGCCCGGGAATAAAGGTAAGATCATATACATAAACGTTCCTATAGCATTTAGTTTACTGTCCAGCAGTGATGTATTTTATATTGTCTGTCATTAACATATTAATGCCTTTGTACTCATCAAATATTAACATGTCAAATATGTGGATATGAGTAATATTATATTTTAGCGTTATATTGCCTGTAGAATGTTTTATTTAGTTTCAGTCTCACAATACATGTATAATTCTATGAGATCTATTTTCTTTTTCACTTACTCTACAGCCCCCTTGGGCCCTGGCCTCTGATTATCAGTTTCGTGAACATTTTACAGACGGTAGGACTCCTTGGACGGGTGATCAGCTCGTCGCAATGCATCTGCCTAAACACATGCTTTAGACCGCTCGGATCCCGTGACCGGCATGGGAACTATACAGTTTCTATAATTACGACATGTTTCGGGCAGTAATTGTGGCCATCTTCAGGTAGTATTCATATAATCACTCTCACGCTCTGCTCTCCATTGGCCAATGTTTAGAAACGAGGGAAGCCATATTGTTGCTTATGATGTAGGTTTTTAGTTCTAAACACTGGTCAATGGAAAGGAAATAGGAGAGAAAGCTGAAAATTACTGTATGAACACAACCTGATGAAGGCAAGAAATAATGTCCGAAACCTATCGTAATTGTAGAAACTGCATATATTCTAGAATTATACATACATTGTGAGACTGAAACTGAATAAAATGTGGTTACAATTTTTTTATTAGTTAAAATGCTTTAAATTTGAATCGACGAACGTAAAACTGTTAAATTACTTGTGATGTAAACTTATTCCGCGTTGTTTTTTTTTATTCGCTTAGTGGCGGGGTGGGGGGTGGAATCCAGTTGGGTCCACTCCCCACGGCGGCCACTGATTGAACTATTGTACCTGCCCCGGGTGATTATGATGATGGAGAATTTGATGCAATGAGGACTGGCAGGTGAAACCGAAGTACTCGGATAAAACCCGCCGCAGCGCCACTTTGTCCACCATAAATCCCACTTGACTAGACCCGGGATCGAACCCGGGCTGCCGCGGTGGGAAGCCAGCGACTAACCACTTGAGCTATGCCGCGATGTAGCGCAGGCTGTTGCCGAGTTTTATCGTTGTGGATTTTGTATTGGAGATCTTTCGAATGTGATCCCATACTGGCGAGTGTTGGGTTTTGTGATATTTCCTACTTATTAGAATGCTTTAATTATGACCGATGGATACAAACTGTTGAATTGGTTGTAACATAGCTTTGTACAGTATGGCGTGCTGTGGCGCAGGCTCTCGCAATGCTCTATCGCTGTTAGTTTCGTGTTGAAGTTCTTGTGGTTGTGAGCCTCGTGCTGATGAAAGATGATCGTATGAAACTGTCTTGTATATTGCTAACGTATGGAATGGCGAGCAATTCAGAAGGAAGTAGACCAGCAGAAAGACCTAGATGTAGGTGGGAGGATAATATTAAAATTAATCTTAAGGAAATACGATAGGGATGGTATGGATTTGGCCGTTATTTGAAGATTGTTAAATAAACCAATTAACCATCTCTACGGCCTATTCAGTAACGAAACACGTTACATTATTCTTATACACTGCCGGTCACGGTAGCCGAGCGGTCTAAGGCATGTACTGTCTTCGTTCGCCCTGAAGCCGGGATCGTGGGTTCGGATCTGTTTCCTGTGATGTACTAACTGAATTCTTATACATTATTCTTATACACTGCCGGTCACAGTAGCCGAGTGGTCTAAAGCATGTACTGTCTTCATTCGCTCGGAAGCCGGGATCATGGGTTCAAATCCCACACAAGGTATGGATATTCTGTTTGTGTACAGGTAGAGGCCTTGCGACGAGATGATCACCCGCCAAAGGAGACCTACCGAATGCGCTAAGATCTAGTAAACCGAAGTGAAACGGAGAGTTTCATGGAGGTAGGCCAAAGCCCAAATCGGGGCTGTAGCGCAAAAGGAAAAAAAATACAGTATCATCTTCCAATCTACGCCTAGGTCTATCAACTAGTCTCTTTACTTCAGGTTTTCCGATCAAAACATTGTATAGACTTCTCATTCGTCCCATGCGTGCTACATGCTACACTCATTTCATCCTCTGAGTTGAACACCATAATAATATCCGGTGAAAAACATAAATTATCATGCTGTTAATTATGAATAGGCAAGGAAGAGTAGCCAGCCAATGGGGAATGGGCAATAGCCCTCCATCGCACCCTCTGTTCCCTATATAATTACCATCATGACTGAGAGTTCATTTTGCCTAGCCACCTATTCTAGCTGGTTTCTTGCGCGGCTGATTTTCGATCCTGAAGATGGAGGCGATATGTTCCTTCGAAACGGATTACACGACGATATACCCTAGAAGATGGGAATTTTCATGAATAGAAATACATTACGAAATACGCAATTCTAAATTAAGACTTAACTGAGACAGTGGTTGTGTGCGTTCATGAGACTACACTTAGAAGCTCATCATCATCAGTAATCTGTCAAGTCGACAGGTCCACAGTCTCTTTCAAAACAATTCCTCCACTTAATGAGATCTAGAGCTTTCTCCTTCAAATGACAGTATCCTCTTCTGTCCCCAAGGTCATCCAGCATCTTCTTACGTCTTCTT
>NW_019743150.1:56264-75097 GCF_002891405.2 Cryptotermes secundus | reverse complement strand
TCCTCTATTTTCCTTTCAATTCTTCTTTTAAGTATCTTTGCTATTATCTTTGCTGTATGTGCAATAAGACTTATTGTGCGATGGTCGCTGCATTTTGTAGCTTTTGTCTTTTTCTTTAAGGCAATCATTGTAACTTCTGTAAAGTCCTTGGGCCACTCTCCACTTTCATATATGGTGTTCATTAGTTTACTTAGAAGCTATGAGGTGAAAATTATATAAAGAAAGAGGCATCTAATTTATATACTTATTAATTTAATCTAAACGCGTATATTTGCGAGGAATAACATGTAAACACACAAAATCGGAAATGTTAAAAAAACGTCATTATACGTCTTAAAAGGATCATTAAATTGATTCAACTGTCTATTATTTAAAAATATTTCTGTTACATAATATGACCGCTACTACTCCGTGGTCTGTAGTCCGCAAGCGAACTATACCGACCGAGCGATTGCCGCATGTCGGTGAAGTTAGTGCCAAATTTAGCGGATAGAAGGTGTCATGTGGTCAGCGCTAAGACTCCACATGGCCGTTAATCTCGGTTTTCTAGACCGGGATAATATGACCACTGTGGTGCCACCTAATTAGTATAATAATACATTAACCCATTAAGGCAGAGAGTTTATTATACCACGTGGTTCAACATTAAAAATTCTCTGCATTTTGGTCACACAGCGTACATGTGGGTTAATCATAATTCTCAGAACACACAACGATAACTTTTCTGAACAGCGTTAAACATGTGGGTTTTATCATGGAGGGGCAGCGTGTTCTCTGCGAGGTACGGACTGATGTTTGTTAAACGTTATTTAGATCAGCTTCAGGCTTGAACGGCTTGAACGTGTGTTCTGTCTGGCAAACAAAAAAAGGGGGGGGGGAGTTATTTCCATCGGATCCAGTATTGCTTCTTCATGGAAGTTGTGGGGCGTACTGACACGGATAGAATGCAGACAACTCCTGCTGTTCCCCTTCAGGATTCAAACCGTTAATAATTTCTTCTCTCTCTTATACAATACATATAATTACGCATATCGGTACAACTTAATACACTGATACATTGTTACAATATGGACATTTTAAACTTAGAAAATATTCTTCCCTCGTTTACAAAATTAATCATTTCTTTTACTTTAAAATAAATATAATAATAATACATTTACAGTAAATGTATATAATAACAAGAAGTTCTGGGAAGAACTAATTGCCTTACTTTCGTTTGATGCCACTTGGAAAGCACAAAAAAAAATATGGTAGGGGGAGCTGGATAGAGACACACAGACAGCAAGGTAATTTCATAAGCCTCCTAACGAAAATTAGGGGGATACACAGACAGACACAGAGACAAGAAAGTGATCTCATAGGCCTGATTTTATTTCTTCAAAATAATGGAAGTAGGCTAATGGGACTGAAAATGTCTTCCTGAAACCAAAGAATGTAGCTCGCTCATATATTTTTATTATTCAATAAATAATATTATGTTAAATTAATAGAACTACTTGTGCGATTGAGAGAATAATATATTTTCAGCTAATATTTGCTTTGCCTTGTTTCAGCACAACATTCATCTTGCACCACAAGCAGAAACTTCCCGCCGCCATGTCAGCCACTCAATTTGGCAATCAGAATTCTGATAATGTATTTAGTCCACTGCCACTAAATCATTAATTAAAACGCAATTTTAAGGCATCAATGGTACTGCAGTCTGATAGTATTTCAGTGACGTTTCGGAGAAATATACTGTCACCATCATCAGGGCAGAAAGATTTGCTGAGCAAGTAAGAAGAAAACAGTGTGCTTTACGTGCAACACAATTTTCTCTTCAGCTCTCCGTTCCGACTGGCTTTAGGGCCCATCCAGTCTGCTCTCAAAATGGTTTCGAGTATAGCGGCCGAGGCGTGAAGCTGACTACTCAACTACGTCTTTCGCAGAGGTTAAGAATGTGTGGGGCTATTACACAGTACTCGCTTATTTGCATGATTGGCCTAACCTTAGACGACGAACAGGGGAAAGTACTTTTCTCCTAAGCATCGATAAATTTCTGCAAGACTGTACGGGGTCAGAAGAAAACACTCTTCGTCAGGGATGAGAAGCAGTAAATAAGATTAATGGCAGCTGAGTTTTAACATTTTCACCGCGTTGTGAATATATGTAAATGATGGTGTTCCTGGTTATGGCACCTTCTAATCCTACAGGCAGTAATAGAGGCATACGCCTTCACCCATGAGACAAAACAGGAGTTGGGGACAGCAAGAGCTGTAAAAAAACACTGCACACATATCCGCCCCATATACAATGTAACTTCGATAATCCCAATTTAATTAAAGCATTGCTGTGTTCGCAGCTATCAATCATGAACATCCCAACATCCAGAACGTCCATTACCGTGTACACAAAATCCCACCACTGATCCCTATCCTGAGCCAGATAGATCCAGTCCGTACCACCCCATTCTATTTATCTAAGATCAGTTTTAATATTATCATCCCACGCACGTACAGGTCTTCCTAGTGATCTATTTACTTCTGCCTTTCCCATAAAAATTCTGCATGCATTCTTTTCCTCCCGCATATGTGCTACATGCCCTACCCATCTCATTACCCTTTAATTTATCGTTCTAATTATGTCTGGCGAAGAGTGCAAATGTTGAAGCACCTCGTTATGAAATTTTCTCCAGCCTCCTATTATTTCATCTTTCTCTTTGGTCCATATATTTTTCGACACCCAGTACTCAAATACCCTTAGTTTTTCCCCTTTAAAGTCAGAGGCCACGTCTGACACTCACTATAAGTGCCACTATAAGCAGAACTGACAGAATGAATGTCATACTGTACCCATGCTGGTTATTAACCATAAGACGCTCTGCATTAACATACACGATGTTTAGTGGGTGGTTCTGCTTAAGTTTCCAGAATGGTGTTATACGTCAAGAATACAATAACACAGTGAGACAATTAATAATATAATAAAGTGAAATAACCCTAGTTGTATCTACATATATTCTCTGCATTGCACGTTGTATTTACGGCACAACTGTATCTAACACGCTTAGATCAAACACCTTACAAATATGTATTTCTCTAGCATGATAAGGAATAACAACTCATAGCAGACAGAATTATATTCTTAAGGCGTTGTGTAGTTTATGTATTGATTACAAAATGATGAATCTAGTCCATTTTGGTTATATTTACGTGTCTGAGAACACTTTTATTTTTAGTTCTTTCATTCATTTAATTTAAACTAACATACTATATTTTAGCAACGCTGTATCTGACGGGTATTTATTCAACCAGCTGCAAAATAACGCGAGTATTCGATTCGAATGCTGTCTCCTAAACAAGAGCGGTTGCTTTATTTTCTGATCCCCGGAAATAATTACGAAAATGATTATGACGAGTTACAACCGGTAATTTTGACCTCCTCTGTGGTCTAGTGGTCAGAGTTCCTTGCTACAGATTCAGAGGTTCCGGGTTCGATTCCCGGCGCTACCAGATTTTCTGAGAAGTAGTGGGTCTGGAACGGGGCCTACTCCGCCTCGTGAGGATAACTGAGGAGCGGTTTGAATGGAAAAGTAGCGGCTTCCAGATTAACGGCAGTGAGATTTTTTTTAAAGCAGAAAAAATATTTTAAATACAAAAAAAAAAGCCTAGGCAATGCCCATCCGGCCCTCTGTAGCACATTTTTATAAATATCTTACTCTATCATAACGGCAGCCCCGCGATTCTTAATATAGACCTTAACTTAAATCTGAGGGTACACTCTTAATAATCAGTACAATTACTTCTTTTGCTTTTCTTGCATATCTATTTTATATAAATATAGGAATGTCGTTTATGAAGTAACAGACTCCTTGCACACATTTTTTTTCTTCTAGCCTTAAGAGCGCTGTAACTGACTTTGGGTACTCTTATTTGCTGTTCTCAGGCAAAATATCCATCACTGTTGCCCGTTGGTCCTCGTACAGTTTACACTTCCAGAAGGGCCGTGGGGATCCGTTGCGCTGACCACGCAGCACCGTCTATCCGCAAAAATTGGCACTAACTTTGCTGACAAGCGGCGGTTGCTCGGTCGGTATAACTCGCTTGCGGACTAAAAACCATGGAGTTTGTTTTTTAATATTGGTAGTTCTAATTATATCGTAAAAACTATTATTTTAGGTATTAATTTCTGCATTTAATAATAATATACTTTTCCTTAGTTTTGCTTATAATCCTCAGAACTAAACAACATATTCAATTTTGACGAAAGAAATTCGTTTTTCTGATTTTCTCGCCTTATATTCAGGGTTACGCTGTACATTCTAATTATAATCTTTTGTAAGGAGGACAACAGTATATCCATCTGACAGAGCAGATGGGGCTTCAGTACGGCAGCTGACTAATATGGAAGCATCTTATTTTAATATACAAGGGCTTTCACAGAAAATACATTGATATCACCAATGGTACATATAAATTATTTGTAACTACGTGTACAATGAAGTAGTTCCGAACTTTACCATGGAAACATGAACTAGTCGGGACAGAATGGATTAAGCTTCAAATAAAATTACAGTTTTAATTAGCTACGATTTCTCTGATTATATGTCCGTACTCACCAAACAGGTTAGCGTAGCGGTAAAGGTCTGGACTTGAATTCAGGAAGTTCTTGGTTCCATTTAGTTCCGGTCATCGGCTATACTAACTTGATATTTTCCGTGTATTTCCTCAGGCTCCCCAGGAAAATCTCACGATCGTATCCTTCCAAATCCTTTCATCACTGAACTATTATCCCACTATCAGACGCTATATAGATTAGCCACTGAAAGCGTCGTTAAACAACATAAAAATAGTTTAGATTTAATTGTATTGTACAGAATTTATTTATCTAAATAAGAGGTTTCTTCGTGCTCTACATGTAGACTCATATAACCATGTACTCAATGCCAACACAACAATGGGCACATTTGCGGATGATACCGTGATCCTCTCGGCCAACAGAGATCCAGCAATAGCTACCTTCACTTTGCAAAATCATCTAAATCAAATACAAGAGTGGACAAATACATGGAAAATAAAAATCAACGAAACCAAGTCAGTGCAAGTAAACTTCAGTCTAAGAAGAGAACAGTGTCCTGCAGTTTTCTTTAATAACGTACACATACCTGAATCACCCAGCACAAAATACTTAGGTATTCATCTAGACAACCATCTAACATCGAAGGAACACATTACTAAAAAAACACAAACACATTGATCTAAAAATCAAGGATATTAATTGGTTAAGTGGAAGAAATTCAAAGCTCTCATTAGACAACAAAATCTTACTTTACAAAACAATAATAAAACCAATTTGGGTATATGGAGTGGAAATATGGGGATGTGCTAGCAAAACCAACATTTCCATAATCCAAAGATGTCAGTCAAAGATACTACGTATGATTACTAACGCCCCATGGGCTGTTTCCAATATAACACTTCATGAAGACCTGAAAGTGCCGCTAGTAAAGGAAGTCATAAAAGCGAAAAGCACAAGATGCCTCAACAAAACAGAAGGACATGAGAACGTACTAATGCAACCGCTACTGGAACCGCACAATGAAGGAAGACTGAAAAGGAATTGGCCAGTCGACCTGAGAGAGGGGTAACGAGGACTTATCTCTGGATAAGCCCTCTCCACGTCACGAAGAATACTAGAGCTAATTAGCTTATAGAATCAAATGTAATTCTGATTGCTAATTTTATGTAAAAAAAATACAACCATGCGCATTATCTTATTGAATGCTATATAGACTCTGCAACTGGTGCGCCGTAGTTTCATAGATATACGAAGGGGGACCCAAAAATAACCGGAACCGACCTGTTGCGCGCGCATGCTTTGTAGTTACGAGTTGTGCTGCTAGGTGGTGTTAGCTGGGGGTCTCCCGCGACTGTTAGTGAGCTGGCGTCAGTCTGAGTTAAGTGGTTTGTCTGTGGTGCTCTGTTGTGTGCGTTCCTGTTTCAACCCTTTGGCGATTAGTGAGATGGCCGACCAGAAGGAACAAAGAGTGTGCGTGAAATTTTGCTTTCTGTTAGGGAAAACTGCAGCCGAGACTGTTGGGATGCTTCGGCAAGCCTTTAATGATGATGATTTGGGGAAATCACAGGTCGTAAACCCGTCTTAATATAACAGGTCATAGACGTGACCTACAAGCTTTTAAGGGCATGCGCGTAAGGATAGCAGAATGAAGGCAAATACGTATATCTATGTAAGTTATTCAAGAAGGCCGCGCCATAGCTCAAGCGGTTAGTCGCTGGCTTCTCACTGCTGCGGCCCGGGTTCGATTCCGGGTCTGGTCAAGTGGGATTTGTGGTGGACAAAGTGGCGTTGGGGCGGATTTTCTCTGAGAACTTCGGTTTCCGCTGCCAATCTTCATTCTACAAAATTCTCCATCATAATCACCCGGGGCAAGCTACAATAGGCCAATCAGTGGCCACCGTGCCAAGTGGACCCAGTTGGACTCCACCCAACACTAAGCGATTTTTAAAAAAAGTTATTCAAGAAACAATTTCAAGTTTACGTAGCTGGAAACTTGTTAAAATGTGTATTCAATTATAATTGCGGGCTTGCTGCGAGATGTTGGAGTTGAGGTTCTCACAGCGGTGACTGAGAACAATAACATATTCTGGGCAGTAACGCCGTGTAATCTGGTACAAGTTTACCGATGATTCAGCTGGACAGTAAGAGAGCCCTAAGTAAAGTACTAAGTTGGTTGTTTACCTGCCTTACTCTTCGACACTGAAGATGGAGGCAGGACGATTGTACGAAACGTTGATAAACTTCCATACGATTACATGGTATCAACTTCCAGACGTCAGTATTCTTCATGGTTACTGCCGTGAGAACTTCCAAGCTGACACATTTAACTATTAATAATTACTCTTCTAGCTTTTTTTTTTAATTCGCTTAGTGGGGAGTGGAGTCCAGTTGGGTCCACTCGGCACGGCGGCCATTGATTGGCTTATTGTAGCCTGCCCAGGGTGATTATGATGATGGAGAATTTGGTGGAATGAAGATTAGCAGGGGAAACCGAAGTACTCAGAGAAAACCCGCCCCAGCGCCACTTTGTCCACTACAAATCCCATTTTACCAGACCCGGGATCGAACCCGGGCCGCCGCGGTGGGAAGCCAGCAGCTAACCGCTTGAACTATGACACGGCCATACTTCTAGCTTACTGTCCGTGTGTCTGTGTATCCCCCTTCATCAACTTCTGCATGCCTGAACCAATCTTTATGAAACTTGGTATGTATATCACGCCACCTGATGCCCATCTCAACGGCTTACTTCATAAATCTCTCCCATCAGTCTGTGTGTCTGTATGTGTATCACGCTTTGCTAGGCAACGGCTCGGTAACGTCACCGCGGCAACGAATACGTATGAAAAAAATAGAAGAATTGTTGGACGCGTAGTTTTCTGTGCCTTCCATGTCGTATGAAAGAAAGTAGGCGATTAGTTCTTTACAGAACTTATTTTTTTCCTTTTGGAACATGTAAGGAATTTGCACTGTCGGCGTATTACCTGTAAGTCCACACTTCATATGACGGTCATTTATAATACCTTAAACAATTTTGTTATTATTATTTATTTAAACTGCAAATGGGTTTATACCCTGTGGCAGTGATACTACGATAAGACACAAAACACAAATAACACACCACACTGAAACAAAACACAGCACAGAGTCTATACATCGATGAATTCTACAGGGCCATGCCACCACACACCAGGATACATTGCTATCTTTGCTACAAAACTTTAGGAACCGATACTGGATAAACATGAACGGTAGATCTTTACTTCCTCAAACAAACAACAAATTCCATGGTTTTAGTCCGCCAGCGAACTATACCGACCGAGCTACCGCCGCTTGTCGGCTAGGTTAGTGCCAACGTTTGCCGATAGAGGGTGTCGCGTGGTCAGCGCAACGGATCCCCACGGCCGTTAATCTCGGTTTCCTAGACCGGAGCCGCTATTTCCTTGACGTAGCTCCTCAGTTATCCTCACGAGGCTGACTTGACTCCGTTCCAGACCCACTACTTCTCAGAAAATCTGGTAGTGCCGGGAATCGAACCCGGAACCTCAGGATCTGTAGGCAAGAACTCTGACCACTAGATCAAAAAGGCGGTCCCTTACTTCCTCACAATTCATAACAATCCTCGCATCTCATTCGTCTGTTTTAGCCTCTGCAGTGCAAAAACCAAAACGAATTGTAAAGTCACATAACAATTCATATAACACAACCGATCAATAAGATAACCTTGATTGTCCACAGAACTATTTATTTAACGACGCTCTAACTCACCAATAGAATAGCTCTGCTGGTGATTCAGTGAACTACTACACACAATATGCTGCTAATGTTTCAGTTCAGGATCTGCTTCACAGATGGCACATCTGAGTTCAAAGCGCTATTGCGAAATAGAGAAAGTTGAACGACTGGATCAGGACTAAGTTTTATGTTACCAGTCTGTTTGTGCCATAAGAAGTGTTGCCTATATGGACAGGGGTTAAGTTTACAAAAGTTTCAGAGGAAATCGCTGCCTCCATCTTCAGGACACGTTGGTAACCACGTATGGTAATACGAAGAGTTATGACTTCCCTTGTAACTACCAAAGAAGTTGACTCACATGCCCTGAGCCCGATATGTTTAACACATAGTCCGGAAATATATAAAAAGATGGAAAAGAAAGAAATAATAACACATACGTACGAATTCAGCCTTGAAAGATATAACTACGAGCTCCACTTGCTATCTGCTTCAAGCTGGGTTCTTCCCTGGCTCATTCTTCGACTCTGAAGATGAATGCAGAATCTTCCTCCAAAACGTCAGTTGGATTTCAACGGACAACACGGCGTTATATCCCAGGAGATACATGAACTCTCATAACCACAGTCGTGATAACCTAAAATCCTATATATCCTCCAAATTATTTGTTATGTCCTTATCTAGTAAGCTTTATGAACAACACTGGGCAAAGTAGAATGAAATAAGGTGGAAAGATTGAACGCCTAAATTATGAAGAGGGACAGATCTAACAAGGTGCTACAGTTTCAAATTTAACACATTCTTAGCTAATGTAGATAATGCATATATATACTATATGTATATGGCCTAGAAATAGTGGCTCCTTCCGGTTAATTAATTTGATGCTCGAAAATACTCGTATAAGCGAAAGAAATGAGTTCCGCCATCTCTTTTAACAGTTAAAGTTATGTGTAGGTTTTCAGCAACATAAATGATATTGCGGCGTGCCGCCTAAAAGCCAGAATATCTGAGCGGGAATCCATTGCTAGACAACGGCTCAGTAACTATGTTTCCCATAAAACAAGGAACAGTGAATACCTTGTTGCCCAGGCGACAATTGTAAGCATGTTAACGCTACAAAGCATACATTGACAGGCGTTACCATAGAAATGAAGGCCATAATTACTGCAGTGCCTGCTGCAACGAATACGATTCAAGAAGGTGTCTTCTAGTCCGTCCGACTGTAGAAGACAGGAGACCAAACGGAGCGGGACAGATGAAACCCGTGTGGAGGCAGAGTCGAATACCTCCACCGTGACCCTGCGAGTCGTAGGATGCGACGAAAAGGGAAGTCTCAAATCTAAGACAGTAAAATAAGGTCGCGAGTCCCAAGGGACTCGGACCCGAGAAAGACCGCGCTGGCAAGATCCAGCAGCATATACAAAAGACAGACCCGTCCTCTCGTCAGAGAGGGCGCCCCACAAAAACAAGACCGTTACTGTCAAACAATAATAAATATCTGTCATGAGCCACAGATGGGACTCGACACCAAAACTTTCTGACTGACCACCGTCAGTCTCAATGTGACTTTGACTCTGAGGACAGAGTAGATCGGACCAGGTAAGTGGTCAGATCAGAGCCGACGGACCAGTCAGGTCCCATCGTCAGGAAGACGCGATTTCAGAGTGACTGTAGTTGTGATTTGTAAACGAGTTACTCAATAAAACAGCTTCGTCTAGTCCGCAAGCCATTCATTTCTTGTCACGGATCCCTGGACGCGTGACAATAGGTTACCATGACAACACACTAGTAGCACATGTTAAAGGAAGATTTAAAACTCCCGAAGTCTTGAGACAATAAAATATGGTCATGAGTATCACCGTACTGGGTACCAAGAATGACTGTGCTGGCGAGGCCAGCAGTAATTTAACAGAAGTCCAGAGTAGTTTGTGAATGTGAGCAGAACAGATCAAAGAATATCTTTGAGACGAAAAGAGATAATAAAATTCGTAAGGCCAAGACTCACATTGCTGGAAGATGTAGAGGATGATTGACGAGAGGTGAAGATGAAGAGATGGAGAGAAATGGGAAAAACGCAGTAAAATATGAATCTTTATTAATATAGGTCAAGATTCTTAGAGGAAATACAAGTCGTACTTGTGGGAATAGTGACAGAAGGTTTCTTCAACAAACAACTGGATGGATACAATTAAGTTATTAAACTACGTCTAAAATACATTTGTGTGTGCGTCATCACGTGACACTGACGCTACATCATCATTAGGAAGATAATGAATTATATTCTCGAAAAAGTTGTTATACCATAGATCTCGTTAAACACAGAGGACTTTTCTTCTGTAAGCTGGCCAACTCAAGCTATGATGTGCCCTCAAAAATGTTTCATACGGACCGTATAATAGCACTTACTCCAGAAAACTTAGAAGGGACAGACGATCATGAATGTTCAAATAAATAACGTTTTCTTTCGAAGCTGCTAAATATTTTTTTACTGGCTCTACAGCCCCCTTGGGCCCTGGCCTCTGATTTTCAGTTTCATGATCATTTTACAGACGGTAGGACTCCTTGGACGAGTGATCATCTCGTCGTAAACACAGACAACACAAACACAGAAGAAACACATATCAAACATCCATGCCTTGCGTGGGATTCGAACTCACAATCCCGGCTTCCGAGCGAGAGAAGACAGTGCATGCCTTAGACCGCTCAGCTACCGTGACCGCAGTGTATAAGAATAATATATAAGAATTCAGTTCGTACCTCAGAGGAAACAGATCCGAACCCACGATCCCTGCTTCCGAGCGAGGGAAGACAGTACATGCCTTAGACCGCTCGGCTACCGTGAGCGGCAAGCCGCTAAATTACAGGAGAAAATTATAGGATTCTCTTCATGAAAATCATTCACACGTCTGGGCTTGGCCCCAGACACATAGGAGCCGGCTGTAGGTGAGGCAGTGGCCAGACCGGTAACAGAACCCAAACTTGGTCGTCAGAATGAGGACGTTGTCCTGATTTCACTCACCAAACGATTGGTATAGAGAACACTGTACATCACTGTCTTTGCCCTCAAGTTTCAAGGAGTTCTTTGAAACAAGACTCATCTACCTGCAATCCTTTCCCTCATATACATTTATG
The DNA here is from genome assembly GCF_002891405.2 of Cryptotermes secundus. Taxonomy (NCBI): domain Eukaryota; kingdom Metazoa; phylum Arthropoda; class Insecta; order Blattodea; family Kalotermitidae; genus Cryptotermes; species Cryptotermes secundus. The sequence goes on along the minus strand of NW_019743150.1, from coordinate 63,679 downwards.
GACTTTATACAGTACACACAAATCACTAGACAAGTTCCTTTTATTTCGTAAAGCATGCTTTCTCTTCGTACTGAACATTCCCTATGGGCACCATCCTCAAGGTATACAGCCTTATCGTGGCGAGGAGGTCTGAGGGCTGCAATGACCTGGAGAGATATGCTAGCGGGAGCATAAGCTCTTGGTATGGCCACCCATGCCAGACAGATGAAAAAGTTATGGGCAGACGAATGTAGTCCCTAGTCCTTCTGATAAGAGGTTTTTGTGTGGCGCTAATGGCTCCAGACCTGTGTTAACCTGGATGGAAATAAGAAATAGAATGAACAAGGGACGAAAGAAGAAAGTGGAAATAAATGAAGCACGAGAGAAAGAAAGACAGAAAGAATAAATAAATAAAATTATAATCCAAGAAAGTAACAAAAGACGCAAAGAGGCAGATAGAAAGTAGATAAATGAAGCACAGAAGAAATAAACAAAACATAGGAACAAAGAGGAGAGGGAGAAATGTAGCATAAACCAGAAAGAGAGGAAAATAAAACGAAGCCATAAATAGAAAAACAAAAAAGATATGACAGAAGTAAAGAGGAGAAATGAAGAGATTAAACAGAAATTAAAGAAAAGGAACAAGGAAACAAGAAAGAAGGCAATAAAATAAAATGAAGTAAGACAAGTAAAAAGAGGTGCAAAACATGGCTGAGCCGCCCCTAACACACTTACGTCTGGTGCTTTACGACCCTCGAATTCAACTTTCTTGCTTTGTGAACGCCTGATGTTTCGAAAGTGACATGAAGAAAGTATTGTACATTAACTGAGCCCGTTTCGGCCCACACTGTCCTCATTGCACTGACTCATACCTTTCTCCTGAAACGTTTGTATCCTCATGACTTACTGTCCGTTAATAAAGTAGAGGATTTATCGCCTGTAATTGTATTTTCCAAAGATGCTTAACAGTATACAGACTACTACGGCCAGACGATGAGAAGTTCAATCCATGGTGGAGGTAGAAATGTTGTTGTAGAGGCCGACACCGGAAATGAGGCCCAGCTAGAATGTTACGCAATGGGTTCCGGAAGGGCCAGTCCCTGGGGGCAAAGCGACGGATCCCTGAAACTGGCCACTGACCTCAATCTAACACCAATACTGATTTAATTTGTGAGTTACTTCACGATGCTGTCAGCCGCCAGCGATGAATGTTAAGGTCACAGATGAATTGGGAAGGGTTTTGGGAGTGTAAGGAAGACCACAAGAAACCTCAGTCATGATAGAAGATGCCTCGGCCAAGATTCAAACTTAGCACCTTCCGAATACAGATACCGCCCGCTGTCGAGGTTATGTATGTGCGTATACATGTGCTGATGCTGTATTAATTAGCCATTTAAAAACTGAACAGTCGGTAAGGTCGGGTAAACTGTCAGGGTTGATGAATAGGCCCAAGAAGAAAGTTAAGTGGCAAGCGGAGCCACCTGCTAGGCTTATTCTTATATCCTGAAGATGGAGGTGATATTCGCCCGAAACATGGGCTGAATTCTACGGACTACACGGCGATATAGCCCATAAAACATAACTCTTAGTAATGCTATGTTGAAGAAATAATAAACAGACTAACAGACTATGTAGTTAACGGTCTCTCTAACAATCTAACAGCTATCCCTGTAATATGCCGTGGAGACCCATATGGTTGTGAGACGTCGAGGCTCCCACATCTTCTAGACAATCGGCTCACAGATGGCGGTGAGGTTGTCAGCCTTACACGCCGGCCGCCCTTTACCTCTTGGAAGGTTCCTGGTACTCATTTCTGTTAGAGGCTGAGTCGACCCCAGGGCCATAGTACTACAGAATCTACCTCATCGGGACTAGAACCTGTGAACTTCCGGCTTGTTCCATAGTATTAGTATTATTATTAGAGGGGGTGGGTTTCCCCATGCACTTAGACCAGTTATTGCTCCATTGTGCGTCCCCCTTTAATTTCTACTGTCGCCATACCCTACAGGTACTGGTGCGTGCTATCAGCCCCGTGCAGCCAACGAGGTCGGCCCTCGGTACCTGATATTTCCCCCATCTACCAGAGGCATTGGAAACTACTTGGGCGGGAAACTTGTTACCCAATTTTGCTCAGAGGACTCCTAGAGACATGAGGATCTTTTACGTGCCGTAAAAATTCCACGACCTCCGCCGGGTTTGAATCCGCGTACCTTGAGGCATGAGGTGGGAACGTTACCCCTAGACTACGGAGGCAGCTTTTGTTCCATAGTACCCAAACAAACTACGCTAACGCGTGCCCCCACCGATCTAATGCATTCTTTAATTAAATGATTAGTGGCAGATCCCGAAGATTCAGCTCCACTAATATCTAAGCCCGCCACTGAACACGATACTGAGCCGGTTCCATCCACCTCCCTTCACCAAAACCTAGTTATCTTATTTCCATCTTAATATTATCCTACAATTCCCTTTTCTACTTTCCGAGCGGCCAATTATTCCAAAAGCCTCTCTAGTTATATTCTGTATTAATTTGTTTGCTCCATCCGAGCTACATACCCAACCAATTGTGATTTCCTGAAGTTCACTATCGTATCAATACCAGGTCTATTTGTCTGGATATTCTGAATAGTGGGATTTGTGATATTTGGTATTAAGGTCATTGGATTTTTCAATTTACCTAGGTCCTCCAGCCCTGGGGCCGACTCAGCCTCTAACAGAAACGAGTACCAGGAATCCTTCTGGTGGGGTAAAGAGCGGCCGGCGTGTAAGGCGACTTCGCCGCAATCTGTGAGCCGATTGTCTAGCAAATGTGGGAGCCTCGACGTCTCACAACCCTGTGGAACTTCACGGCCTGTTACAGGGATAGCTCTACCTTTTTTTGTTAGAATTAACTTCACGGAGCCGAGTCCTTTTATTTTTTTTTTGCTAGTGGGGTGGGACTAAGTCCCTTGTACTGCGGCCATTTCTAGCCTATTGTACCAACCCCAGGTGATAAGTGAGGGTGATTGTGGAGCAATTGGTGGAATGAAGATTGGCAGGGGAAACCGAAGTACTCGGAGAAAACCTGCCCCAGCGCCACTTTGTCCTCCTCAAATCCCACTTGACCAGACCCGGGATCGAACCCGGGCCGCCGCGGTGGGAAGACAGTGACTAACCGCTTGAACTATGGCGCGGCCCAAGACCTGGACTGGCTCACTGCTTGTTTTTTTGCTTCAAGTATTCTTCGTCCCTGAAGATGGAGGCAGTGAGTTCCTCCGAAACGCCGGTAAAATTCTACCGGACTACACGGCTTCACATCCCAGAAGATCGCATTTTTTAACTTCTATGAAGCTACCGCAACACTCATCTACCTGGTACACTCACGTATAATGAAAACATACACGAAGTTACTCGTACTACTAAATCAGACAGTAACCTAGCCGCGAATCGAACTGCGGACATCTAGAACAGTTTTTCAATCTCGATCTACCTGTCTCTTCTAGCGACAAGAATCTAAAAGGTGGGCCCCTGATGTTTCATTCATTCCAGAGTTCGGAGTCACAGTAAGAATTATATAGAAGCTACATTCCTAAGTAGTGACGTCACACTGCCTCCTCTTGGGGCAAGAGAGGGCCGTTAATTACGAAAGACAGACTGGGCACCTTGTGATGGCTTCGCATGAATACTGATAGACTCCGAATCAACAAGACACTTTGTGAGTCTCCGTTCTGATAACGAATCTGTGTGAAGGGCCAGATGGATCGCTTGAGATTTATATTCGGCAAGTGCTGGGTTTGAACATCGGTTGGGACACCATGTCTATTCCATCTGATGCTTTTCGTGACTTTCCTCCGTTCCTACAACACAAGCCGGTATAGTGACTCGATTAGGCCATTATCGCTTTCTTTCAGTTCATTTATAATTCGTTATTTAGTCAAACAACCTTTCCATTTTGGCGGTGTAGAACCCGGAGTTGTGAAGGCACCTCAGAGCTGCCACGGTCGTGAGTCCCGTGGGACTCGGAAACAAGAATCACTGTGTTAGCGATGGCCAGCAGCAATTTAGTAGTCAATCGACGGTGTATAACATATATCCTGAAAAGGTCATAAAATAACTCCCAACCTTGGTGAAATTACGCGAAGAAAGGGGTTAGTTCCGCAATACAAACAGCAAAGCACGCGAAAGCAGATCACGTGTTGACATTCCTCTTGTCAATCCATCTCACTCACACTGTTTATGGAGTGATCGTAAAAAAAATTACAGAATATTACCTTAGCTATATCCGTACGTAGAGGCCGCGCCATAGCTCAAGCGGTTAGGCGCTGGCTTCTTACCGCGGCGGCCCGGGTTCGATCCCGGGCCTGGTCAAGTTGGATTTGCGGTGGACAAAGTGGCGCTGGGGCAGGTTTTCTCCGAGTACTTCGGTTTCCCCTGCCAATCTTCATTCCGCTAATTGCTTCACAATAACCCTCGCCTATCATCTGGGGCTGGTACAATAGTCCAGAAGTGGCCGCAGTACAAGGGACCTAGTCCCACCCCACTAGCAGAAAAAAAAAACATGCCCTTATGTAATAGTAACTCAGAACCACTGTACGGATTTTCATAAAATTTGATATCAGGAGTAGGGGTTCGATTTCCGGTAGTAGGGTCAAAGAGATTTTTGTCTTGTCCATAACATCCAGGGCGGCTGTGAAGGCCACCCAGCCTACTATACAATGGGTACCAGTGAGCTATGTCATTCAGGGTAAAGACTAAGGAAGCGTGAAGCTGACCACTCACCTCCATCTCGTACCGAGACTGAGAACAGTGGAGCTATACCTCAACTATCCCCCTCGTCTCCATGGTGTGGTGCTTAATGTACACAGATATTTCAGCTTTTACTAATATTTATCAAGATATTAAGGGATGAGCCATAGCTCAAGCGGTTAGTCGCTGGCTTCCCACCGCGGCGTCCCGGGTTCGATCCCAGGTCTGGTCAAGTGGGATTCGTGGTGGACAAAGTGGCATTGGGGCAGGTTTTCTCCGAGTACTACGGTTTCCCCTGCCAATCTTTATTCCACCAGTTGCTCCACAGTCACCCTCACCTATCTTCTGGGGCTGGCACAATAGGCCAGAAGTGGCCGCAGTACAAGGGACTTAGACCCACACACCCCGAAAATACCATCTCTCCTTATGTAATCACGTTAATAATAGAGGGCAGTCTTCGCCCGCCCGAACATTGGGGTTGTGGTTTCGAATCCCACTACAGGTATCGATGTCTGTTTATGTTTGTGTTGTTTTGTGTGTAGGGACCGACCTTGCGATGGACCGATCCCCCGTCCAAGGAGTCCTCCCAACTGTGTAAAGGATTAAGAAACTGAAAAAGTGGTCAGAGTCCAAAGGGCCGTAGAACCACTGAGAGAGAGAGAAAAAACAGTAGTGGGTTCGTGTGAAGGTCGTAATTATTCAATTTTCATCATTCCTGTCTTCAATTTTCTTAGCTTCATTTATTGCCCAAGCGATTATGAAACAATACAATGGAAAAGAAGATTATAATCCCCTGGGAAGTGACGCCGTCCAGTTAGTTAAACAGGTGGCAAGGCAATGCAAGAGACTGGCTACTCAATTCCATTGCAGAAGAGATCAGATCTCATAAAGGCCATACAAATCAAATCCGAGCATAGAAGATGAACTAAATTGAAGTTAGAATTCATACTGTGATGTTAATTGCATCATTTCAAGTAGGCCCATGTGAGATTTATATTATGATGGCAAAGCTTGGTGCGTAACCTTGATTCCACGTCGTTCCTGACCTGATAAACCTAAAAAAAAAAGAAAGATTCATTCGTCGGTATAACGGTTCGTTATTATGATCTGTGACAAGACGTTCTTCCCCTGCAAGTCACATATCCTTTGTTTCATCACGCGAGATGGCTCTGTAGCCAGTCATAAGCAGGTTATCCGGGAAATGTTAATATCCGAGAAACGCGTTACACATGCGAGATTGAAATTCCTTGAAGGAGTACACGTCAGGACTAAAGAGCCACTCCCTCAACTCATCATACCAAACAGAATATGCTAATGAGGCGAAGTTCGTTACTCTAGTTTCAATTCTGTTTCTCGCGCATAAACCTAGACCATATCAAATGATTAATCAAGCCACCTTAACATGCCTCAAGTTCATCTAAATTGTTTAGAAGAATCCACTTCCTACCTCACAGGAAACACAGCGTTCCCATTCAAAATTCTTCTTGCATAATGCACTTAAGGGATACAATCGCGTTTTGATTTGAGTTCTTCAAGTATTATCTTAATGGAATGTGAGGTCGTATAATCTGGCACAATTTTAACGACATTTCGGACAAAAGTACTGCCTCCATCTTCACTGTCGAAAAATAACTGAAGTGTAACAACAAGATACAAGCAGGATCCGTTTAATATTATACTCCAACATACTTACTTACGGAGCTGAGCCCTTCTTGAGTAGCCGCCAACTCTGCAGCTACTCAAGAATTTCTCAGCATTTTATGAAACCCGAAGGTTCATAACCGTGTTCACAAAAGCCCTCCGCTGGTCCCTATCCTGAGCCAGAGCAATCCAATCTATACCATTCCATCCTATATCTCTAATATTCATTTTAATACTGTCTACTAACCTAGGCCTTGGTTTTCCCAGTGGCCTCTTTCCTTCTGGCTTTCCCACCAATATCCTATATGCATTCCTGTTCTCCCCCATTCGTGCTACATATCCTGCCCACCTCATCCTCCTTGACTTGATAATTCTATTCCTTTAGGTTCAACTACCAAACATTTTTTAATGCACTAGTATTTCTTTTCTCTCGCATGCGTGCTACAAGTCCCGTCCGTTACATCGTCCTTAATTTGATTATTGTAATAATTTTCGAGGACAGATGTCTCGTCTCCCAGAATAGAACTCGGGACCCTTCAAATACGTGGTAGATATTACAACCCCTATACCTCGAGGTCTGGTATGTTAATTCCATATTGTTACGTATCTTTATGTCGTGTTTCTAAGAAGTAGAACGGTAGCCCACTCCTTGTCTTCAAATACAGGGTCAAGATGAAATAACTTGAAGGCAATTTTGCTTTTAACTTTCATTCCACTTACTTCTAACAGTAAAGCGTGGTAGGGAATTAAAAACAAACATAAAGACATCCCGCATAACATAATTAAAGCATGTACTAGTACTTATTGTTCGGACTGGAAGAGGCGTTTGATAACAGCGTTCACCATTTGTAGATTATATTTTATTACGAACAAGACACGGCACGATTCGGCCCCGAAACCTTCAACCGCGTACGTTAAGGGTACAAGTCAGGTGCTCTGGATGCTTAACCTCACTGAAGTCTACATTTCAAAATTTCAGCATACATTTTTCCGTTTCTGGTTTACTATTTGGCTGAAAAGCTGAAGGCAAAAAAAAAAAAAAAAGATTGTGAGACCATAAAAATTAAAAT
>NW_019743150.1:34590-56252 GCF_002891405.2 Cryptotermes secundus | reverse complement strand
CCCCTGTTCCACCACAAAACCCACTTGATCAGACCCGGGATCGAACCCGGGCCGCCGCGGTGGGAAGCCAGCGACTAACCGCTTGAGATATGGCGCGGCCTTATAGAATGTAACTAAAAGAAAATTTTTTATTCTATAAAAATTGCAATATTGGTGTTTTCACATTTTTCTTCTTTGGCCTTTTCTCTTCATATATTTCTTTGTAGCAACGAATTGCATTGTTTATCGTTCGGCGAATTGTAAGGCTACGTTCAATATTGGGATCAAATTCCATAATATGCTCTGACAAGGTTTCAACCATTCCAATAATTTGTTATAGTTGTTCAGCTGTTAATTCTTATGCAGGCACTTCAACAAAGTCGTCGTTGTCTAAGTTGTCCTCCCGTTCTTCATAAGCCCCGTTGTTCATCTGTGTTAATAAGTGTTTCATTATCTAGTTCATTAGTGTTCGGGTTGGTGCACTCAGTTACACTGACGGAATCTAACTCATTGAAACCAAGTTGCCGTCCAGTTTCCATTGTTATTAGTGACTTCAGCAAAATGAGTTTCAAAACCAATGAAATCACTTGCACAATGAGGTATGATATGTTTCCATACTGCCCTCATATTGCTTGCCGTTAATTCATGCCACGCTTCGCCTATAGTTTCGTTAACGTTTCTGATGTTGTAGCTCTTCCAAAATTCCGTTAAAGTAGTGCTCTCACCACCTCCTCCAGCGATAGCTGTCAGAGCTCAAGAACGAACGACCCGAGTGTAGGTACATATATATATATACAACGGGGAACCCTAGAAAAAATTGAAATATGTATCGTATCGCATAACTTTAAAACCACATAAAAATAAACCGCACAAAAAGAGACTTGACTGTATAAAGGAAAAGAAAAACTGATCATTTATGCATTAAAAATAATTTTGTGTACTAATTTTTTTGAATTTATTTTTATTTTGCTGAATTATAATTTAGTTTGTTTTGAAATTTTCAAACCGGACTATAGTGAATCCGGACTGATCGAAGCCGGACTATGCGAGGTATTGCTGTATAACGCTAGCGCTAATTCATACACTCCACAATTCACTACAGCATGTGTGGGTCCGTCACCACGGCATGGCGCGTCCTCAGGTTGCGGATGGAGGAGACGCCCTACAGATATGGAAGGAAGCTGCGAATATATTGAATAAGCAGTCTCGGACAGCCGACAAGGGGTGGTCCTCCAGCTTGGGGATTGGGAGTTGGGATAACAATGCTCACAGTAAACAATTACTTTGTTACGAAAATGAACACAATGCCTCGGACCTGGACGGATCCTCTGGATAAACGGCCTAAGCTAAAGAAAAGGGACATGAGAATTGTTACAAGGAACGCTAGGAGTTTGCATAGGGCAGGTTCGCTTAGGGCAGTGGCGGAAGAAATCTTATCTTAGAAAGATAGGATAGGATGGTATGGATTGGATTGAGGGACCAGTGGAGTGCGCTTGTGAACACGGTAATGAACCTTCGGGTTCTATAAAATGCGGGAAAATTCTTGAGTAGCTGCAGATTTGGCTTCTCCGCAAGAAGGGCTCATCTCCATAAGTAAGGAAGTAATGTGCTAAGTCTTCTAAATCTGCTGGCTTCATCAGTCGTTTCCTGCTAACGGCTTCCAAATGAGAACGTTCCCCTTAATCTGGGTTTCCGAACTATCTCCGTGCCTCAACTACCAGCTTCTAACAGTAACAGCTCACAACGACCGTAGTTTCACAATTCATACCACTCCGCTGATGCTGTTCTGGAATTCNAATTCTTGAGTAGCTGCAGATTTGGCTTCTCCGCAAGAAGGGCTCATCTCCATAAGTAAGGAAGTAATGTGCTAAGTCTTCTAAATCTGCTGGCTTCATCAGTCGTTTCCTGCTAACGGCTTCCAACTGAGAACGTTCCCCTTACTCCGGGTTCCCGAACTATCTCCGTGCCTCAACTACCAGCTTCTAAGAGTAACAGCTCACAATGACCGTAGTTTCACAATTCATATCACTCCGCTGATGCTGTTCTGGAATTTTGGTTTTGCTAATGATAAACTATGACAGGGTACAGACATTGCAAAGTTATTGACACTGACCCCGGCCAAAAAAGAAGATACAACTGGACAAACTTGTCACAATTACTTATTCTGACCACAGAAGCGGTTTCTCTCATTTCCTTCTGGCAGACGCTAAGATGAAGAATGCCTTAACCCCCAAAGCGATGGAGCCATACAAAATATGTGACGCGGGGGCAGTGTTCTTATGGGTCCGGTCTGTTGTGCCACTAATCAGCGTCTTGCCGTTATTCCGTTCGGAAGCCGATCCGGTTCACTGACTTATGTAATGGATGGCTCAGCGGGCTACTTCCTATGATGACGGAAGTGAGACAGGCGACAGCAGAAGCCAAGCAGCTCACGAGATGTCCCTTCTGTTTCGGTCTCGAGGGAAACTTTAAGAATGTAGACGTACAGCTTCCAAATTACTGTATGTATATGTATATATGTCGGAGTCAGAGTCAAAGTTACTTTCGACTGGCGGTTTACCACCAATAAGTTTGTCTTGGCGTCTAGCCCCTCGAGACCTAAGACCAGAGTTTTTTTTTTCCCCAACTGAACGCTTGGGGTAATAGTCCTTACGTGACACCCTCTCTGACGAGAGAATGGGTTTGTCTCATATGCTTGGCCTTTCGTCAAATGTATACTTCGCACATATAACACGTTACTGAAAATAATTCCTTTTGCACTTCACACAAATCCTCTGTCAGGACACTTAACAGAATTGATCAGGCCTATCTTATGTATCTATGTGTATATGGAATTTCTTTACAATTATATATACGAATCCAGTCCGTACCTCACAGGAAACACATTACGTCTCCGCTACAAAGCCCAACCGGTTAATGCTGTTTAGGGAAACAAACGTTGTTTATTGTGACAGCCATAAGGAACACACAAATAAACTTTGTGGGCAGAATGCAGAGTTTTAATACGTTAAAGTAGGTGGTACAACTTGGTTTAAAGGGTTAATTAATTTTAATGCTTGCACATTTTGATATATTGTATATTTATGTTTTAATAATTAAATGCTAACTGTCCAAACCGACAGAACATTCAAAATGTGAATATAAGCCCCATTTTAACAGTATATATGCATAATCATTCAATAAAATTATGCTATTAAATGCCGTTCCACCTGTAGATGACACAGTAATCAGGTTCGAAACAGGTAGGTGAAAATAAACATATCGAATGTTAAACGATTTTGTCGATATCGTAAAATATTTCAATGTGTATGTGTTACATACTGATGCAAAGACTTTACTACTTCAGCATCCTATCCAACGGGTTCCGAGGGCTCATTCCTCGGGGATAAAGCGGCAGGTGCAGAAGCTAATCACTCATCTCCATTTAGTGCCGAGATCTATACAGCCACTTTCTCAAACACTTTCATGGCGTAATGCTTAAATATTTAAATACACTGGACAACTTTACACTTTTTTTTTACTATCACATCCATTAGTTTCAGGTTCGTAGGCCTATAGACTTATGTATTCTTATACACTGCTGGTCACAGTGGTCGCGCGGTCTAAGGCATGTACTGTCTTCGCTCGTTCGGACGCTGAGATCGTGGGTTCGGATCTGTTTCCTGTGAGGTACGAACTGAATTCTTATATATTATTCTTATACACTGCCGGTCACAGTGGTCGCGCGGTCTAAGGCATGTACTGTCTTCGCTCATTCGGACGCTGAGATCGTGGGTTCGGACCTGTTTCCTGTGAGGTACGAACTGAATTCTTATATATCATTCTTATACTCTGCCGGTCACGGTAGACGAGCGGTCTAAGGCATGCACTATCTTTGCTCGCTCGGCCGCAGGGGTCGTGGGTTTCAATCATACTCAGGGTATGGATATTTGGTGTGTGTATGACCGCCTCTGTGGTCTAGTGGCCAGAGTTCCCGGCTACAGATCCAGAGGTCCGGGTTCGATTCCCGGCACTACCAGATTTTCTGAGAAGTAGTGTGTGTGGAACGGGGTCCATTCAGACTCGTGAATATGACTGAGGAACTATTTAAAGGAAATAGAGGCTCCGGTGTAGAAAATCGAAATTAACGGCCGCGGAGATTCGCTGCGCTGACAATGCAACACCCTCTATCCGCTAAAGTTGGCACTAACTTCGCCGACAAGCGGCGGTCGCTTTGTCGGTATAGTTCGCTTGCGGACTAAAACCAGGGACAGTTATGCGTGTATTATGTGTTCATGTTGTCCTGTGTAGGTAGCGGCATTGCGACGGGCTGATCCCCCGTCCAAGGAGACCTATCGTCTGTGAAAAATGATTACGGAACTGAATAAGAGGCCTGGAAGAGCCATTGAAAAAAAAACGAAAGAAAATTCTTGTTAAATACGTGCTGTACGTCTCTATAGATGGGCAGATTGTTGGTAATAACTTTCCTGTATGGTGATATTGCACATTATCCTTTCAAAGTGATCACTATAAGTTTCAAGGGAAGCGCGCAGTACCTGCTGCTAGTGGCTGTACAAGAAATTAGTCTACAGCTCGATAGAAAGTCGGAAATAAACGATGCTTTTTTTTCATATCTGTACCAAGCCTCTGGACCAGACACACAAGAGGTAATTCCTCGCCTTGACCTTGTCCTGGCTTCCATGCAGCTGACCACATGTCCTATAAAGGTAATATAAAGAAACCAGTACTTAACACGATTTCTCTAAAAAGAAACTTAAAGTTAATGTGTTTTACTCTTGTGGATATTAACTTGTTCCTGACGAAAATCAGGCGAGAGTGGATTGTAATGGAACACATCAGGCCCAGATATAGGCAGATGATGTTAATTTATTGCGAGACAAATAAATAACATAAAGAATATTATAAAATACCTATTAGATGACATTAATGACGTTGGTCTGGACAAAATGGCAGAGAAAAAGCAATACTAATTAGCTAAATTCAAGAAAGAATCATGATATAACGGTAGATAACAGACTCTTCGGGAAATGGGTTAAATATTCAAATATTTGGAAGAGATAATAAATCAAAATTAGTATAAGCAAGATAATTAATAGCAGTGGTTGTTCTCGCTCATTTCTGAACTTTTGTTTCCTCGTCTCCTGTGTAAAACGCTTAAAAATAAAACATGTACCTACTTATGGCTTAGCAACGGGTCTATACACCACACTATTCAAATTGATCAGAATTAGTGGGAATGTGGAAAAGCGACAGATTACGGACTCGACTATCGAATTAAATAGCGTGGAATTTCCCTGAACAGACTGAGAAATACCATGATAAACTGAGTTCCGTCCCCGAGATTCGAACTTAGCACCTCACGAATAAAACTCAAGAGCGTGCAACTATACCAACCTGTTCCGGTCATGCAAGATACGAACGTGTAAGATACAAGGATCTCACTGTGTAGATACTATCTTGAGGAATGTGAGGCCGTAAAATCCGATAGAACTTTACGGATGTTTCGAAGAGATCGACGCTGAATATGGCGGTAGTGCGAACTTCTGCCACACTGCACGGCGTCATATCCTAAGAAGATATTATTCTTCAAGAATTGTCTTTCTTTTTCTTCTGTAATTGGCACAAAATTCATTAGAGCAAGACAAATATGTTAAGTACCAAAAACGTAATTGAACCATATTATTTTTAACAATTCTGTAACTATTAACTTTATTATAACTATTATTACGTACATAATAAATGGGAATCTGCAAATCCTGGAACAGAGGAACACAAAGGCCGGCCGTGAGAGTTGTGTAATAAGTTTCATGATGTCAGCAGAAACCAGGCCGCGCATTAAGTCCGTATTTCAATGTTGATACATCTGAAATGTCTGCCTCTAAGAAGGAGGCCAAAGCGAACCGAGAGCGGTCTAATGGCCTCCCAGAACAAAGCAGCAGCAGGAGCACTGATTATGGAAAATGCTGCCTATTCCCGTAATAAGGGTAACCTCATTATATCCTCCCGCAGCTTCCTGCTTCTCATCTGAGACACACGTGTGCTGATGCATCAGAATTGACAACTTAAATTTTGGTAGAGGACAAAATCATGACCAATCAGTGTGTGTGAAAGACACAAAAGATGTACTTAAATACTGAGGTATAACTTTACATTGTTACAAAGGCTACGGGGGTACGAGGTTGCGTGGTTGCTTGAGGCACTATGCTACAAGCCAGAAGGTCGCGGGTTCGAGTTCCGATGAGGTGGACTTTTTCAACTGAGCTAATCCTTCCAGCCGAACTATGACCCTGGGGTTGAAACAGCCTCTTAACAGAGATGAGTACCAGGAATCTTCCTGGGGGATAAATGGTGGCCGGCGCGTAAGGCTGACAACCTTACCGCCGTCTGTGAGTCGATTGTGTAGAGAAAGTGTGGGAGCCTCGACGTCTCATAACCCTATTGGCCTCCACGGCCTGTTACAGGGATAGCTTTACTTTACAAAGGCTACACATCTATGGACATTTAGTCTACTTTTCGTCTATCAGACCTAAAAGTCTGTGACGATGGTACATTAGTACAAATATTATGTTTCTGGGCATTATCAATTGTCTTGAATTTATCTAAAACACGACCTGTTCATTTTTAAAAACACAACGTTTCGGAGACTGAATTCTGTCTGCGTATTCAGGGTAAACCCTACTCAGTTGGGACAAATCAATAGAGCTAGTTCCTGTCTCCGGAGACGGAGACAAAATTCAGTCTCCGAAACTTTGTGTTTTGAAAAATAAACATGACGGTTTTTAGATAACGTCAAGATGATGCATAATGTCCAAAAACATAATATTTGTACTTTTCGTCTCTGATACACCTTTAGCTGTAGAGGGAGCTGGGATAGCTCAGTCGGTATAGAAGCGGTCTACGGGCTTGATGGCCGAGGATTCGGGATTGATATCTTGTAGAGGAAAGATATTTTTCGCTTCTCCGTAGCGTCAAGACCGGCTCTGAGGCCCATCCAGCCTCCTGACCAATTACACAGCGCGATATTTCCCGGGGATTAAGTGGCCGGAGCATGAAGCTGACCACTCACTTTTATCCGGTGCCCAGTTTAAGAATACATGTATGTCTCCACTCTCACGTTACGTTTGCAAGGCGTGAGCCTTAGTTAAACACAGAGGAAGTTAAAGTTAAAAGTTAAACACACTTTTACTTCAACTGCAGTTATGTCATTTGTTTTCGAACATACTGTTTGTTGAAGAAAGCAGTCTTCTGGGATTTGGCACCGTGTATATGTGGTGTTAACCGACGTTTCGGAGGAACGTATCGCCTCCATCTTCAGGGTAGAAGAAAAGTCTGCTTTTACCGGTTCTCACGGTCTCTTCGCTTGCAGATTTCTTATATTTTTTCTTCTACCCTGAAGATGGAGGCGATACGTTCAACCGAAACGTCGGTTAACACCACATATACACGGTGCCAAATCCCAGAAGACTGCTTTCTTCATAGTCACCGCCGTGAAAGCCTCAAATCTTACATACTGTTTGTCGCAATGTCGTCTTTGAAATATACTGGCTGACAACTAAAATCGGCCACGATAACGTAAGGCAATAAATGAAAAAGAAAGGAAAAGAATTGACGAGTAACAATGGTTTTAAGTTGGGAAAAAGTACCAAACCACAAATTTCTAGTATCTGGACCCACAATAAGGGCTTTTGGAGAAACATTTAAAACCTGCATAAAAGTGCCCAATGTTACGCAAGAGTTTCCGCCTCTTGAGCACATGAAATTATATACTCGTACATATATAGTGTAGTCGTAGCTGAAACTCATCTACTCGTACATATCACATACATACATAATACTGCATACTTTACCGTAACGCACAGTTCCGTATTTTATCGAATTCAGTACATCCATTCATAACTCTCTTCATTATATCAACTGATTACGCCAGCAGCCAGTTTTCTTCTAAATCGGAAAAGCTAGTTTTTCATAGGGAGGGTGGAGACAGCCACAAAATTTGCTTAGAAAAATACGTTTAAGCAGTATAAAATTAATTTCACATATCGCCTCTTGTATTCGGGATAGAAAAATTCATTTTTTAAAAACAATTTTTATTTTTAATATTGAAATTTGTTTGCTTTCTTTCTTTTTAAAACTATGTTTTGTTTTTCCACCTATGTTTTTTTTTTTGTTTTCATCCACCCTGATGGTGCCCGTGCAATTAAACACACCAATTAACTCAATTAGTTTATTGCATTAATTACTTATGTGTTCATATTAGTCATTAATTTACTTTATCCAGTCATACCATTCGTACGTTT
Organism: Cryptotermes secundus; assembly: GCF_002891405.2. Classification (NCBI taxonomy): domain Eukaryota; kingdom Metazoa; phylum Arthropoda; class Insecta; order Blattodea; family Kalotermitidae; genus Cryptotermes; species Cryptotermes secundus. The sequence goes on along the minus strand of NW_019743150.1, from coordinate 47,976 downwards.
ATATCAGTCACTCCTCCAATTCATATTGTCATGGCTGTTGCATACCTGCTTATTTAGCGGTCGTTGCCTAGCAATTGGTCTACATACCACACAGTATTATTTATTATCAATTTCCTAGCCTGAATTTATTTATTAACTCGTTCTCTTAAGATAGTAAATAACTTAATTAATTCTGTTTCGTAAGTTTCGTCCACTCATTCTCTTTGTTCATTAATTCCAGTCATCAATTTAACCAGACGATATTTCAATAATATCATCGAAAGATCTTACCTGAAATTTACGTCTGTATTTCCGAGAAAGAAAGACGAATAAATAAACTCAGGAAAAGGATAAGAGAAGAAGAAAAAGAGAAAGGAGGGAGAGAGATGAACTAGGAAACTGATAAGTAAGGAAGAGGAACCATGTTTACTTAGTGTAATATGAAGACCAGACAATTTAAATGTAAATTAAATTATTAATTTATTGCCTAGTTTCATCATTAAGCTGCAAGTGATATTACAATCCATCCATCTTCCTGTGCAAGTGTTACAGAAGTGATATCACGTTTAAAACATTTTAAATACAAAATATTTATTAAAATCAACGCGAAAATGGTACAGTATTACTTTTATTCTTATCTGCATACTTTAACAGCGATAACTGACAAGATCGTGACTAATAAATTAGGAGGAATGTGACAGGGAATGGCAGGGGACAACTTCTCAAATACTGTGTCATTACTTTCTACAAAGAACGAGACAAACCAGAACAGTGGTACCCTGCCCGTGATTTCCAGAATACGGAATCAAAAGTACTCAAATTTACTAAAACTTACACCTCACATTTACCCAACCTTTTATAACTGATCGATTCACGGACTGATCTGGGACTATTTAACATTATTCTTTACGTTCATACACTGTACAGCATCGAATTATTGGGTAATTAATAACAAAAACTCCAAAACATACGGGCCATAAGAGGCCACGACCTGTTTTCAGAAATCAGCCTATATTTAACAGGACGGCCTTGTGAAAACAACGCAAGATCTTATTCCGACTAACAGGTTCATGGTTTATTTTATTACGCTGTCAGTATCTAGACTTAGAATAATCAAGTCAAGGTGGATGAGGTGGACAGGGCATGTAGAACGAATGAGGGAGAAGAGGAATGCATATACGGTATTGAAAGTCAGAAAGAGAGAGATCACTGGGAAGACCAAGGCGTAGGCGGTCGGACAATATTAAAATAGATGTTAGAGAGATAGGATGGGATGGTATGGATTGGATTGATCTGGCTCAGGATAGGGACCAGTGGAGGGCTCTTGTGAACACGGTAATGAACCTTCGGGTTCCATAAAATGCTGGGAAATTCTTGAGTAGCTGCACAACTGGCAGCTTCTCAAGAAGGGCTCAGCTCCATGAGTGAGTGAGTATCTAGACGATACAGCATCGGAACGATAGGACGACTGGTGAATAAATTAAAAGGATTTGGAAGGAGCCGCTCGTGATATAATCGAGGCACCATGTTAGAATTTGTCTACATGGAACGAGGGAAAAGAAACACACAAAAACTTCTGTCAGGTTAGCCGGTGTCCTGGTCGAGATTCGAAGACAACACCTCCTGAATACAAGCCTAGAGATATACCGTTACAGCATCGTATTCGATATGAGAGAACGTAAGCCAGAATTCAAACAAGTGACCCCCCACCCCGAAATGATACAGCAGCAAACACAGGTTAATTCATCTTCTGACACTTTCCTGTAAGGGAGGGAACTTTCCCTGGTTCTTGTTGGGCCACTGCATACATTCTGGTTCACTACCAGAGCTGGGTCATCTAGCCCATATGCCCACACTTAGCACATGAACATAAACTACATACAATAAGAAAAAGAAAAATGCAACAAGACCTGCTGGGCGGAACCAGGTTACTTGTGAGTTAGCGGAAGAAAGTTGGTCCAAGTTTACATTAATGAACGAACCAGGTTCTTGTCCGTGAAGAGAGGGAGGGGAAGTAGTAATTCCCTCTAGAGGTAACGCACCTGCACACTGGCCAGTAGCAACAGTCCCACCACTCCTCTCCCGACAAGCCATCACTCCTTGTTATTACCTGAGGAGAATGCGCATGTTTTCACTCATATCTGGAATACTACTTGTGGTTTTGGGGGGGGGGGTCAACAGGAGAGAAGTTACTACCATCTTTATATAAGACAAAGTTCTTTAGCGCTGTCCTTCACAAAACAAAGTTCGGGTCATTGCTACAATATATCTCTTCAGCATGGCTTTGTGGCGTGCGTTGCTACTGTCTGGTCTAGCGGTAAGCATTTCTGTGGCCTTACCAGCAACACAGGAAGGAGTACCCGCCGTGTCTCCGCCCGCCAATGAAGCACGAGGATTCCAACAACAAAGTCGTAACTCCATCCAAAACAGTGACGATGTCATGAACAGCATCTACAGTGACTGTCTCAAGAAAGATTCGGTTTCTTGCGTAAAATACAAGCTGTTTTCCTTTGTAGATAAGGTACTAGGAAGTAAAGAGAGCTTCACGTTGACAGAAGGTGTCACCGTGGTCAAGAATGCTGGATCTCCACCGGAAGTCTCGGGAGATGGAGGCCCAAGAGCAATTGCAGGAGGCAATGAAGAAACCAATAAAGATTTTGAGAGTATGATTGTCAACAGAGTTGAGAGGTTCCTGAAGACGCACACCCTCAAGGTAGATCTTAAAGGAAATGAAGTGTTGAAGGCGGTGACTTCTGCAGGTAGAGCTCTTGAAGATGCAGCCGACAGCCTCGGACTGACGGAAGAGGAAGAAGTGGAGGACGGCCGTGACGCCAGCGAAGAAAGAGGAAAGAAAAGTAAGTTTCGAAGTATAAAGACTTGTAATTCGAGAATTATCAGTAACAATGAAACATAATACACTGAAGTTAATAATACGGAATAAGTAATAATTTCTAAGTTACTTTACGCTATATTTAACAACGCTGACAGTAAAGCACAACATCGAACGGTACGGCATTTATGAGTAACGAATTGTAAAGGACGTGAAAGGAAGTGGTCTTGGCCTACTTTAAGGTTCAATCCCAGCATCAGCATGAAGGGATTGAGGAAAACTGAGATAGGCGGGTTCCCGACCGAGTTTTGAAGCAGTAGGGTTACCAGCTCAGTGACCATTCCTATAAAACTGATAATTCTATTTGCATGTATACTAATAAGTTAAAATTCACAGACAAAACTAGACGCTAGTAAGGAGGTTGGTTTAGAAGTAAACACAGAGAAAACTAAGTACATGTTGCTGTCTCGTCACCAAAATGCAGGGCAAAATCATGACATAAAGATAGGTACAGATGTTCTGAAAATGTGGCAGAGTTCATATATTTGGGAACGACTATAACAAATCAAAACCTGGTTCAGGAAGAAATTAAGAGGAAACTGAATTCGGGTAATGCTTACTACCCCTCATAAGGTTATACTGTAGCGTACTGTAGCATCTTATTAATTAATTAACAAACGTGTCCGATTTTTCGTCTTACATGCAACATTTTTAAAAATTTTGTTTAAAAGTTGCTACATATACACAATGAGTCTTTTATATCTATTTAAAACCACACTGTTCACTACATGTTTCGACCGTCATTGGTCATCATCAGGTGTTTAAAAATGTTCTGTGTTTGCGTTTTGAGCTTCTAATGTTTGATGTGTAGCCCTGTCACATATTCGTGTTTTTCGACGTGCTGGGTGTTTCCTCCTGCTGCGTTGAGTCCAGACCACGTGCTCTACACATTACAATATCAAGTTTCGTGAAGATTGGTTTAGACATTTAAGTAACATTAAGGTTATTACCTGAAGTTTCAAGTTTATTTTGGCTCGAAATTCTGCCCTTCTGTCCTGGAAATTGTTGGTCTCAGAGTTCCTGCTCGGTATATCAGAGATTTTGCATTGTTCAATGTCTGCTCCTTATTTAAAAATTGTCCCTCTGCTAGATGCGCAGCAGCTGCTAATGTTGTCTGCAGGGAGGTTGACGTATTCGGAGCCAGGAATGTTCTACCCAAACAAATTTTAAATATAGTATAACTGCTAGTATTTTTATTATTTGCATGTCCAATGAAACAAAATGAATTATTATTATCATCCTCTGAAAATCTATACTATTCATTTCTTAATTAAATATTTATGTTTCATTCCTCAATTCGTAATAACACTTAGTTTAATGATAATGAAATTATTATCACTGTTATAATTATAAGTTACTTGTTTGTTTACTTTTACTTTTATTCATTATTATTTCTTCCAAGTACTTACCTGTAATTTGTATTTTACTTTTAATAAGTTTGTCTATAATGTAATTCATTCATCTGCACTGTGCTGTGTCTGTAATTGGCCTTACGGCTGTTGACTCGGCACATTAATAATAAAGAATTGAATTGAATTGAACAATATGAGAGTTTGCAGTGTTGGATTTATGAAGCAAGCCACTGAGATGACCTCAGGTGTCATGACACACACAGAAGTTTCATGAAGACCGGTCGAAGCAATAAAGTAGTGTTTAGCTTATTTGCTCAATAATTTGAGATGCTGTGACACTGGTATTATTGGGAGGAGAAGAATATGAAGTAGGCCACTCAGATAGCTCCAAGTGGCATGATACACGTACATACCAAGTTTCATGTAGCTCTCTTAAGTAGTTCAAAAGTTTTTATTGGGGATATCCATACAGACAGAGACAGCAAGGTGATCTCATAAGCCTACTTCTACTTTTAAAAATAAGGAAATTGGACTAAAGTGTATTATAAACCCAATTTTACAGCTACGGAAGGGAAGCTTCGTTATGCTTTATCAGTAATCATTTCCACTATAACGAGAATTTGTGAATATTCTCCAATAGATTTTATAATGATTCATGTAGTAGTCTGATGAGTTATGAAACCGCATAATTTTGTAGGTGGCTAAAAACGTTTCTGAGGAATATGCTTCATCCATCTTCAAGGTAGACGAGGCAGGTGTTCCTCCGAAACGTCGGTAACCATCCACAAAACTATGAAGTGTCATAACCCAGAACACGAGAATGTGAACTGCAAATTTTTGATCTCAGAATTATAAGACGCATGGAGCACGCTTCTATCGAGTCCAGACCTCACCAATCACAATACAGGAACGCTAGCACTAGCCTGATACAACTGCTATAGCAAAGCAACTACCTACAGGCATAAGTATGTAATACGTAAAGGTAACCTGTGCTTAACCCTTTAGAGACTTAGAGAGAGAGAGAGAGAGAGAAGAGATAGAAAGTGGTGAGGCAGTGAGAGATACTGCATCTGGCGGCGGAGATAGAAACTATTTTTCGGGTTTTGAAGGTTCCCAGACAGTGCTCGCTTGTCCTTCCGGTAGAGGTAATGCATATGATCAGAGTTATTTTTTATGACGCCGGAAAGGCAGCATTCAACTGAAATTATGATTGGGAGAGCTATATTAGGGCGAAACTTTGATGTTACCATTGGGAGAACTGCATGTGAAGCAAGAAATACAACATGGAATTTGGGTACCAACTCAGCATTTGCTCTTGGACCAGTGTAGGGCTCTTGTGAACATTCTAATGAACCTTTGGGTTTCATACAATGCTGCAAAATTCCTGAGTAGCTGAGGGACTAGTGGTTTTTCAATATGGACTCAGCTTCTAGAGCGACACTGTGACATGTGTATCCTCGTGACACGAAAGGCGGAGCACATGTAGAACAAGGTTTATCAGGAACCTGGTTAGGGTTCAGTGGGTCACACATGGGCCATAACATCGCTATCTTCCACGCCGGATGTCAGCGTTTAAAGTTCCATTCGAATCATTCACACGAAACTGCTCCAACTGAGATTCGAAGCCAGCGGAAATCAATTCCTTGTTAACGTTCCGGTCTTCTTAACTTGCAATTCAATGACTCTGTATTCATTTACTAATCTCCACACGTTTTCTGTTTTTAGCTTATTTTCTTAAAGTAAGCTTATGCGATCTCCATTCTATCTGTTTGTGTCCCCTCTTCCTAACTGAAACAATCTTTATGAAACTTGGTATATATATCATGGCACCTGAGCCCATCTCAACCGCCTACATCATAAATGTCTGTGTGTCTCCTCCTATAGGCAACGGCTTAGTAAAGACGTTCCCGCGACAATGAATACACTCAACAATGTAAGAATTGTTGGACGCGTTATATTCTATGCGGTACGTGTCCTATCAAAGGACAATATGTGAATCTGTGTATTCCCACATGGTTGCTAGGTAACAACTCAGTAAAGACGTTCAAGTGGGAACGAAGAATTGTTGGAGGAATCGTTTTCTATGCAGTCCGTGTAGAACGTTAGTTGTTTCCAGGACTTTTTGTATTTTATTATTAAATAATTGTTGTATAGACGGATAATATATACCGTGATTCTGTTCTTCGCTGGATATAACATTCATTCATTAAAAACAAAAAACAAACACCTCCGTGGTTTTAGTTAGCAAGCGAAATATACCGACCGAGCGACTAACGCTTGTCGGCGTAGTTAGTGACAACTTTTGCGGATAGAGAGTGTCGCGTGGTCAGCGCAACGGATCCCCACGGCCGTTAATTTAGGTTTTCTATACCGAAGCCGCTATTTCCATTCAAGTAGCTCCCCAATTATTCTCACGAGGCTGAGTGGACCCCGTTCCAGACTCATTACTTCTCAGAAAATCTGGTAGTGCTGGGAATCGAACCGGACCTCTGGATCTGTAGCCATGAACTCTAACTACTAGACCACAGAGGCCGTCTAACATTCATTCATTCATTCATTGCAGATACATATATATTACGTAGAACTGCTGTCTTTTTGGGGTAACCTCTCCCAGACGACACAGCGTCACACTCCAACGGACTCCCGTCTTAATATCCACTATCGTGAAAATCCCAAACCTATTTTAGATTTTAGGTTCTCATATGAAGAATGTTATCTTCCGGCGTGCAGTCTGGTAGAAGTTAATTGACGTTTTCGAGGAACGTATTGCCTCCAGTTTCAGTATTAAAATGTAAGCCACGTAAGCAAGCAACCAACCAACTGCCTGTTGTCTACATCTTGGTGATTTTGGGAGGGGAGGGGGCGAGTCAGAAGAACTGCGCGCGCAGAATCTACCGTGGTCTCAGGACGTAGCTGTTCATCACGATGCCGAAATAAAACCGCGGATATGGTAGAGTTTATGATGACAGCCACATAAACAGGCAGGAATGAGGGTTATTCTGACATGTTTCGTAGTGTTCCTCAATTATTTCAGGTGAATACTGAGACAGAGCCTTGAAGTAGGCCACAACCGCTTCTGGATCAGTCTTTCCTGTTTACTGAACATAACAATTTAATACCCTCTGCAAATAACACAGTGTCCCAGCATTACCACACAACAAGCTTATAACACAATGTCTCATGTTTTCCCAGAGAAGGTCAAGATGTTGCTGCCTCTTCTGTTAGCCCTGAAACTGAAGGCAGCTGCACTTATTCCTCTGTTCCTGGGCGCCATTGCACTGATTGCCGGTAAAGCCCTGCTGATCGGCAAAATCGCATTCATAATTTCCGCTATTATCGGCCTGAAGAAGCTCCTGTCACAACAGAAGAGTGTCACGTATGAGATAGTCAGCCACCCGCATCACAGCAGCAGTCATCATGAGTCATACTCGTCAGGCGGAGGTGGATATGGCGGAGACCTCGGTCTTTACGGCGGGAGTGGCAGCGGCGGTCACGGAGGGTGGGGAAGGAGCGGCGTGGATGCCCAGCAATTGGCTTACCGCGGCTACCAGCAGGCCTCTTAATGTAAGTGCCAACACAGTTCCATGGAGCTGTGTCCTTCAGAAGCTAATATTTGCTTAATTAAGACATTCTCAGTATTTTATGGAACCAGAATGTTCGTTACCGTGTTCACAAAAACCCGCCACTAGTCCCCATCCTGAGTCAGATGAATCTAGTCTGCAACCCCCAGCGCATTTCCATAGATCCATTTAAATACTGTCACGTGGTAGTGCCTATAGGCGGGGTTTGGATTGGTAATCGGATTTATTGAACACTTACACTCGTAAATACGGGTAACTAAGTCTCATTGAGTTACACACTACACAGATCACTATAACTAAAGCATACAAAGTATTCTCAGTCTTCACTAGCTGTTGCTTAGTAGCGGCTTTCAACGGCAAACATTCCCTTTCCTCTGGGTTCCCGAACTGTCCCCGGCCTCAGCTACCACCTTCTTACTTCTCACAACTGCAAATCTCAACTGACCGGACAACAACTGAAGTCAGTTCAAAGTCAAAGTTACGTTACGATCGACGGTCAGTCAGCTAGTCTTGCTTTGGTGTCAAGCCCCATCTGGGGATCAAGACCGGATTTTTATTAGTCAGACAACTGCGGGTTTGTTGATGTGGGGCCCCCTCTCTGATGAGAGAACCCGTTTACAACTGCTGCTGACCTCGCCAGGGCAGTAATTCTCGGGTCCGAGTCCCGCGGGACTCATGATCATATTTTACTGTCTCAGGTTCGAGACTCTTCCATCTTAGAGGGCCAGGTCCCAGTATTAATATCCCCAAGGAGCAGGGTGGCCCAATTATACCCCCAGGTACCGGCTTATTTTTTAGTCGCCTCGTAACACTCGCAGGGCTATAGTGGAGGTATTCGAACCCGCCTCCACGCGGAGATTAATCAACTAAACTGCTAGTTCTCGTTACACAGCCCTGGCACGGATCACACTGAAAACGTCAAATAATTATTGCGTGTTCTCTTGTTGCCGGGAAAACAACGCGTCCACAAAGATGTTCCTTAGCAACGGCCGTTGTACTGTCGCCTGTTTACAGGCTGTTGCATGTCACAACATAATCTGACCACCTACGTTCATTCTTCCTAATTGTTTCCTGCCTTCAGTTTTCCTTTCCCGAAGTTTGTACGCCTGCTAGATGCCCTACCCATCTCATCTTCCTTGATTCGATCACTGTAATAACATGGAAATAATATACGGTTATAGAACGAATTCCAAGGTAAAACAAAAAATCACATGGGTAAATATACACAGACGGAAGATGATCGTTCACGTGTTATTTGATCCACACAAAAGAGTTAGCCTACTTCGCATGTGAATGTAGCAGTATACAGGTTTTCAAAGGCACACAAAACTATGACCATACTGACGAACAAAGGGATTTGTCTTGGTTGCATATACAGATAAAAGAATTTTCCATGGATATTTAATAAAAAAGACCGATTCCGTGGCTTCATTCATGAAGAACAGCATTATATGACCACAGTAATAAAATCTATTCATGACCTTAATCGCGAAATTTGTGCAGTTACATTTATAAAGATAAAATCTGTTGTAGAGTTTTTCATGTACAAAAACATATGCTGTAACCAGATCCGTGAATAAAAGAATTTGCTGCGTCCTCATTCATAAATAAAATACAATTCCGGGGACACTTTCATGAATAAAAGAATTCCACATTCAATAAAAAACTCCGTGGCGTGTAGTCAGTAACCGAATTATACCGACTGAGCGACCGCCGATTGTCGGCGAAGTTAGTGACAACTTTAGAGGATAGAGGGTGTTGCGTGATCAGCGCAACGGATCCCCACGGCCGTTAATCTGTTTTATAGGACGGAGCCGCTATTTCCTTAAATAGCTCCTCAATTATCCACGCGAGGCTGAGTGGACTCCGTTCCAGACCCACTACTTTTCAGAAAATCTGGTAGCGCCGTGAATCGAACCCGGGACCTTTAGATTTTCTGAGAAGTAGTGGGTCTAGAACGGGGTCCACTCAGCCTCGTGAGGATAACTGAGGAACTATTTCAAGGATATAGTGGCTCCGGTCTAGAAAATCGAGATTAAAGGCCGTGGGAATTCGTTGCGCTGACCACGCGACACTCTCTATCCGCTAAAGTTGGCACTAACTTCGCCGACAAGCGACGGTCGATCGGTCAGTATAGTTGGCTTGCGGACTAAAAGCACGGAGTTTTCTTATAAAGTGAATTTTTAAACGATGATTCATCAAAATTAATTAGGTTATGTGATTGTATTTGTTACATGTAAAGTAATACTGTAGCNAGTGCCAACAACAGTACCGAAAATACTCTATTATTTGTACAGATAATTTTATTCTAACATAATTTATTGTTAAACATTATTCAGTTATATTTATTAGTATTATAAACTGCTGACATGACGTTTATACGTATCCTGACGTCATAACTCCGTAACAACGGACAATGACCAGTGCTCGAAGGCGACAGGCATTAGTGACTATGAGAATAACTTACGTTTGACCACTTATTACGTAAATGACAAAACTTCTCACGTATGCAACCCATACAGGCTTTTTAGACACTTAAATAACACTACTTAATAGAAAATATCTAGGCTATCATATTCCCATTAATAAAGTTGTCTCTGTACTTAATGATTCCCATAAAAGTAAAAAACAAAACCTCAGTAATATAACTCTGAAGTGAGCCATGAAACTTCTGGTGATAATGTAGGATTTGAGGTTTTCACGGCGGCGTCTATGAAGAATGTCGTCTTGTGGGTTGTGCGACGTGTAGATATTGTATAAACCGACGTTTCGGGGGAAACGTAACGCCTCCATTTTCAAGGTAGAAGAAAAAATAAAAAAATCCGCCAGCTCACGCTGGTTTCTCGCTCACGGATTTTTTCATTTTTCCTTCTACCCTAAAGATGGAAGCGATGCGTTCCTCCGAAACGTCGATTTTTACAATATATACAAGGCGCCACATCCCAGAAAACGGCATTCTTCTGGAGATAAAATTACGGTGCATGTCCATAAGACAAAGACTGCATACTCACAAGGCCCTGTAGTCATGCAGGCCACAACGTCAGGGATTTAAAGGGCCGAAGTATGTGTAGAAAGATGTTCACATTCTTCAACAATCCTAAACGCCTCCAGGGCTTGGTACTCAGGTACAGGGGAACATTTTATAATTTCTTTAACCTTATACGTTTTAAGTAATGCATGTAATATGTATTAAAGGTCATCTTTTATTGGCTATGATCAGTTTGACTATAGAATATTAGCATTTCGGACGGAAACCGTTTATGTTTTGTCTGCCTAATCCGTCATTTAAAATAATTACGCCATCTATAAGACGGGAATGAGTGTTCTATATTAATTCTAGTCTGGGTATTGCCTCAACATTGACTTTTCATTTTTACTAATATACCGATACATAATGAGTTACCTATTCCTAAATCCTGTCGACATAAACACCAAATGATATTTTTATTTGTATTTTTGTTAGTAAAAATTTTAGGACCAATTGTTACCACTTTGTCTAGCTTAATAGTAGGCCCCATGCATACAGGGACAAACAGTACGCTTAACTCGCAGGGACCAGTAATATGACCAGCGGGACTAAAGCACGCAAGCGACTATCAGCAGTAGGCATTTCAGACCAATAGAAAGCATACGAGGACCATAGTACGCAAGTGAAGGACAGGAATGCGCATACAAGGACCAATAGTACGCATGTGAAGGACAGGAATTCGCATACAAGGACCAGTAGTACGCATGTAAGGACCAATAGCACATATGCTAGAGCCAACATTGTTCACAAGAGAACCATTAGCATATAGACAAGGACAATAGCATGTATTTGACTAGTAATACGTTTAAAATGACCAGTTGAAGTACACAGACTTAACAGAAAATACCAAAGATTTTACCTCCCATATACAATTTTTTATATTTTTTCACTTTTCAATATACTATACGATTGAAGAAAGTGAACTGTTGAATTTGCTGTAACATGCATGAAATGTTATACTTTTCTCTTGCATTACAATACTGGAAGAAAATTAAGATATTACGATATTACAACGAGAAATGCTGGCAATTTTCATGAAAAAAATGACACAATTTTAGGACGAAGACTACATACTAAACGTGAAGCTACAGTAGACTTGTGAAACAATCATACTTTTAACAGTTTCATATTTTGTTATATACATATTTTTATTAAACTGATGAACAATATATTTGTTTTATTCATAAATGGCCAGAATTTGAATCCCAAGAGCAACAACCTCAATCAAAAAGGACAGCGAGGGTAAAGTAGCTGGAGCGCGAAGGCGACCATTTATATCTAAGTAATGATGGTGTCTAGAATTTGTGGAAATATACCTACACTCTCCTACACACGCTCATACTGTGTTTCTTTAGGAGGGGGGTTCGTAATTGTATATTCTGTATAAAACCAATCCAAAATAAATATAAATGAACTCCTTGCTTCAAATCTGCGTGTAACACAAACAGTGATTCACTCGAGTGACTCAATTCGATCACAACACTTTCAAGTATTTCACAATAAAATACATGAAACATTACGGCTTCCCAGAATTATGAACATAGCATTGACTTTCGACGAAACCTTGAAGTTCGCCAGTAGCTTATGTTAACCCTCTGACAAAGGCAGATTTATATCGAGAGGTAGCTCGGCTGTCCATCCGTACTGATGAAATGGAGTAACCGTAAATTTCCGTGATCGGTTCTAGATGCGTTAAAATACTTAATAAGAATTTCGAGAACTATCTGAGTGACTTACTTAAGAATTGATGATGGGCTCAGGTACCAAATATATAATTATTGATTATGCAAGATTTCCGTAAGGTCAATACAAGATAGTGCTCTGTTGACCTTATCACCTACTCACACCTCATAATTCTGGTGCCAAAAAAATCCCATTTCAGATATGCATCCCCTTATGTTTCCACATGATATATTCTCAAGAGGTTTCCCATCAAGCTCTGTGAGCATTTATCGTCTCTCTTATAAATTATTATGTCCAGTTGCTTACAATGATTTCACTACCGTAACATGGTTTATATGTGTGTCCTTTTCGGTCCTGAACGTACAAACGTATCCGGGTTGGTAATATTCAGTGATCGGTTCTTGCATGAGAATGAGCAAAGTGGATGAGGAGGTGTAGAGGATAAAGAAAAGGCTAGAAGAAGAAACAGGCAGAGATGTAAATGAGGGGAAGATGATAGAAAATAAAAACAAATCTAACAATTTTGTATTAATTCCATACTTGCATTCATCAGCTTTCTCCTCCTATGATATTACTCATTGCTTGTGTCTGAAGTGGAGACAATGGATTTCACTTGTTATTAACATCTCTCACGTTATTCTGGGAGCCGGGATAGCTCAGTATAATCACTAGGCTAATGCTTTACTACTGGCGAATCGGGGTTCGATTCACGGCAGAGGGACAGATTTAACTATTCATACAAGAGGTTCGAACCCGGTTTCAGGGCCCACACAGCCGGGAACTCAATCACAGGTGCAAAAGCGGTGGGCGCGTGAAGCTGATCACTCACCTTCATATAATGTCCAGATTAAGAATGCGTGAAGTTGTACCTTT
>NW_019743150.1:0-33607 GCF_002891405.2 Cryptotermes secundus | reverse complement strand
GAGAAAGGTACTTCATGTATATGTTTATGTTCGTCACAGGAAACCTCAAGTGACCTTCACGTTATATATATACGTTGAAATTATTGGCAGGTAAAGACATTGCAGAACGTGGCTGCCTTATTTATAGGCATCCCAACTTACGCAGGTGTAGAACGGTTAGTTGTCTATAAGACTTCGATGCATATTGGGCTCTAAAATCTGAGATTTTTGTTAAATGAACATACCAACGAATGGATACATAAATAGTTCCTTTCATGAATGTTGTTACTATCCCTTAGGTTCAACAGTGTGCTAAAGTCGCTTTTCTTGATTTCATAAATTACAATGTGTAGGAGTAAATGATGTAAAAATAACGGGAAGTGAATATTACAGGATAAGAAGAAAACTGAACTGAAATATAAACTTGCGTGCTAAAGGGCTAGTTTCCGGCTGGAGGAAAGATAAGAGGAAGAAAAGAAGTTAACAAAAATGGCACATAAATAAATAAAGATAAATTGAGTAAACGAGGGAAAATGAAGGAAATTTTATTGTGCAGATTGTGAACATCCTTGTGATACAGGCTAATTTAACATTAAAATGTACTGGTATTGTTGTCTCCATACTCAGGGGTTTTCTGCTTATTTTTTTGTTTCCTTTTTGATTGAGACAGTACGTTCCTCCGAAATGTCGGTATGCTTCTACCAGTCTATACGTCGTCACATCCTAAAAGATAGTACTCCTCATTCTCATCGCATTAGAGTCTCAAATCAAAGACAGCAAGGACTCATTTAACACGCGTTGAGTTGCAAGAAGAATTACAACTTTGCAACAAAAACGAACACCGTACCAGAGCGTATGAGCAACGACAGAGGCGCAGTGGCCTCCTGGTGGTGAACATGCTAATTATTTCTAGAAAAATAACAGCATGTAGTTGAGAAATTTTCCAACTGGAGGCACTCGTGACGAAGACCAGAAGAAAAGTAGAGCAAGAGACGGAGTTTACGCAGATATGCGTTTACAGTAACGTCATAATGTCACATAGGTAGTTAAAGAGATCTGCGCAAATTAACCTCCGCACTATATGTAGTCACCATGGCTAAGGCAGTCAGACAATGGCTGCTCGCTGTGGGGCCTCGGGTTCACACCCAGATATCTTTATGTGAGTGGAAGAAGCGGCACTGGGGGGAGCCGGTGTGCGCGGAAACGCTCTTGACCAGTGGTTCTCAACGCGTGTGTCGCGAACTTTAGTCAGGTGCGTCGCAAGGCATTGGAGAGAAGAAGGGCTACATAAAATAAAACATGTAAACTAAACAAGAAGTCCTGGGAAGAAGTATTCACCTACTTTCCTCTGATAGGACACGGACCGCATAGAAAAAGACGCGTCCAACAATTCCACTTTTGTAGCGTGTGTATTCGTTTCCGCGGTAACGTTTATATCGAACCGTTCCTTAGCAACGATAAGAGAATACACATACAGACACACAGACTGATGGGGGGGATTTATGAAGTGCGCCGTTGAGATGGGCTAAGGTGTCATCATATACATACCGAGTTTCATACAAATAGGTTGTGGAATTCAGGGCGAGCACGCACGCACGCACGCACGTGCGCACACACACACATGGTTAAGAATGGTGGCTTGGGGGTGCACGACGAAACTTTTGCTAAGCCCCGAGGCCACGACAACATAAAATTTGGAAACCAGTGCATTTGAACACACTTTCGAAATTCATATTCATAACCTTCCTGTCTTACGATTAATTTTATACTTTAATGCGACAAACGTACAGGTAAATTTGTCCCTGCGCCAAACTAATTAAGCACTACGCCATGAAGGTGTATGGGGGAGTGGTTGTATAGATCCACGTTCTCTTGGCCTCGGCACTATTTGGAGGCGAGTGGTCAGCTTCACGCCCCGGCCGCTTTACCCACGGTGCTCATTGGATGGAAGGCTGGGTGGGCCCCAGAGTCGATCTGGACGACGTGGAGAGAACAAAATGCTTGACCCTGTCGGGACTCGAACTCCGACCCCTCATTCGTCCAATCCGTAGCCAGAACTTCAGTACGGTAAAAGAGAATATTTAAAATACAGGCGTACTTTTATTCTAAGTGCAGTGCAACGCGGACGTGTGCTACGCGCACCCAAAGGCTGACAACCAATGCACTAGACTCTCATTAGGACGGCGTTCGGTTCGAATATTGGCCATGGGATCTATAATTCTGATAGTTTTTCGTAGTTTTCCTCATCTCTCCAGGTACATTCTGGGATATAACCCCGACTATGTCACGACTGTGAGGCATATCTACTGGGTGAGTTAGTAAACGTGATCAAATCTGTAGCAGAATGAACATGAAGGTGTGTGAAAGCGTTGCGAATCACGAGAAAATCCATTGCTTCGGGGCACCATTCTCAGATTTAATTTCAGAGGCGAAGTGGGAAATAAGTCTGCTTCATTTCGTATTTTCTGTTTCTTCTTCCTTCCTTATTTATACAGCTAATTATACTTTCCTTATCTATCTATATACATCATTCCTTCATTGATTCCTCCTTCTTTCATCTTTGATTCCTACAGACTTACTGAAACGCGACAGAGGTATATTTATATTTTGAATTGTTTATGGAATGATTCATGGAACAACTAGGTTTTGCTATTAGCAACATTGCACGGCCGGGTTCTGCTAACAGAGTGCGCCCCGTGACGGGATTTGCTAGTGGCGGTGTTAAACCTTCAGGTCCTACCACCAGATGCAAAGGTCAAGTTGTCCCTGTGCTTAACTCATTAAGCACTATGCCATGAAGGCGTATGGGAGAATGGACGTATATATCCACGGTTTGTTGTCTTAGGCATTAGTTGGAGGCGAGTGGTCAGTTTCACGCCCCGGCCGCTTTACCCCAGGAGAAAGATTCTCCGGTACCATTTGGATAGGAGGCTGGGTGGGCACCAGAGCCGGTCTTGACGACGCGGAGAAAATTCTTGGTCTTACCGGTATTTGAACTCCGACCCCTCTGTCGTCCAGCCAGTCGCCCGTCGCCAGTCTCTATACCGACTGAGCTATCCCGGATCCTCCTACTACCAGAGAGATTGGTAAATCTTAGGACCATAATTTGAGAAAGGGGGATGGACTGAATTGGCTCAGGATCGTGCCCAGCGGTGCGATTTGGTAATAGTCGCTGTAGACCTCCAGGTTCTGCTACTAGGGTCTGCCAAATCAAGGGCCACAGTTTGTGGAAAGGGCTAGGATCGTGTCCAGCGGCTAGCTTTTGAATGCGCGATATTGAACCTCTGCTATCCGACAGTCCCTTACAAATCCCCTTGGCGTTGGTTTGATGTGGGGTACTTTCCCCCCCGGACCTGCTCTACCCAGCTCCACTTAACTGCTCCAGTTACCTACTGCCACGGTTTCCACATTCCGAACTGCCGTGCCTTTAAAAGCATATTTTCTCTTTATTGTTCTTCCGCCAACAAAAGCCATTCTGCTGTTGATAGCGGCGTTTATACCAACCGAAAGTGATTACTTTGGTACGAGAGAGATTGTAATACAGTGACCTTCAGTACTTTCCTTGACACGTACGAGAGATCTCGTTCAAAAACAATTGACGCATCCGGTCTGAATAAGGGGGAAAAGTGAAATAAAAAAGAAGTGCAGAAGAAATGAAAGTTAGAAAGAAATACAAGAAAAGGGAGAGAGACATAAATAACGAAGAAATTAAGGAAGGCAAATATAACAAAGAAAGGAACAAAGAGAGAGATATAAAGAAGAAATGAAAGGTAGAAATAACTAAAAGAAAAATAAAAAAGAAAGAAACAACAAATGAAGAAAGAATAAGAATTATTCAAAGAGTACACAGAAAAGGAAAGAAGAGTACAGAAGGAAAACACGGAAGATGAGAGGAAGACGAGAGGACGCGAACGGTCAGTTTCAAGTCCATGAACACATGCCAATACGAGGCGCACCCAGGAGTATCGACAATGGGCGATTTGTGCGTGCGCATGCGTGCTGAGACACGTAACCCAGCTCGTGACCCACTCACCGTTACAACACTTGGCTGCCCACATCAGTGCTAAAGCCTCTGGGTATGACACAGAAACTGGTCTGATTTCCTTTTGCAAGCATTTTGCTTTTCAGATATGAAATGAAACAGGCACACGGTACACTCCCGATACGCATTCTGGCAAGCGCAAGGCGTTCTTTGTTCCTACATCCGGATCGACTGTGCAGAAAACTGGAATAGCGATCAACCCTGTACACATTTATTTTTTTTCCAAATAATGTTTATATAAATTCAGTTCGTACCTCGTAGGATAGACAGGCAGACAGATATGCAAATGACATAGATAGATAGGTAGATAGACAGATAGAGAGATAGACAGCCAGACAGACAAAGATAGATAGCTAGACAGATAGACAGCCAGACAGACACAGATAGATAGACAGATGGCCACACAGAGAGACACAGATAGATAACTAGACAGATAGCCAGACAGACAGACACAGATAGATAGCTAGACAGGTAGACAGATAGCCAGACAGACACAGACAGATAGCTAGACAGATAGCCAGACAGACAGACACAGATAGATAGCTAGACAGATAGCCAGCCAGACAGACACAGATAGATAGCTAGACAGATACACAGATAGCCAGACAGACACAGACAGATAGACAGAGAGACACAGATATATTAGATAATCAGACACACAGATAGATAGCTAGACAGACAGATAGCCAGACAGACACAGATAGATAGCTAGACAGATAGCCAGACAGACACAGATAGATTAGATAGGCAGACAGACACATAGATAGCTAGACAGAGAGATAGCCAGATAGACACAGATATATAGCTAGACAGACAGCCAGACAGACACAGACAGATAGCCAGACAGACACAGATAGATAGCTAGACAGATAGCCAGACAGCCAGACACAGATGATTTCCTTCACGTTGATCTCAACTGCTCACACTACACAGCATCGAGAGGTAGGAAGACAGTGAATAATGAATGGGAAAGGATTTGGAAGGAAGCGTTTATGGCCTAGTTTGAGACAGTAGCTTCTTGGAATAACAGAGGAAAACAATTAACATTTTCAGTCAAAACAATCGGTGTCCCAGTTGGGATTCGAACAGACTGCCTCTTGAATAAAAGTCATAAGCGTTGCCGATTGAGCCAATGATGCCCTGTAGAACTGACTTTAGTACACAGAGTTTAAGGACGGAGCCTAAGTTCATGTGGCACAGACAAGCTACCGGGTTGCATAAGAGACGGGGAACTTCTTCACTGAGTGACCCTTGGCTTCTTAAGTAGGACTCTGCCCATGCTGTTACTCAGTTACTTAACTGATAAGAAAATTGTGTTCAATTAATTAAGCACCAAGCAATGAAGCATATAGAGAGTAGATCTATAGCTCCACCATTCTTGACCTCGGCACTAGATGGTAGTGAGTGGTCAGCGTCACGGCCCGACCGCTTTGCCCCTGGGAAAGAGCCCCACCAGTACCAGTTTGACCCCTTATTCTTCTAATGAGAAAATCAGAAAGAAAAGTAAACAAGCAATTAATTCTGAAGAATGTCGTCTTCTGGAATGTGGCGCCGTGAAGATATTGTGTAAACTGACGTTTCGGAGGAAGGTATCGCCTCCATTTTCAGCCACCTGCTCTCGCTGGTTCCTCTCTCGCAGATTTTTTTATATCCTGAATATGGAGACGATACGTTCCTCCGAAACGTCGGTTTACACAATATCTACGCGGCACCACATCCCAGAAGACAGCATTATTCATAGTCATCGCCGTGAAAACCTCAAATCTTACAAGTAATTTAGTTCTGTCCGTCCATTCTTAACGAGCCGAAAATAAAGTAAGGAAAACCTCGCCTTACATTCGGGCTAATATGGTAACATGTGCTCAACTTCCTGATGAAGCGATACAAAACGCTGCAGTGTTAAAGTCTCATGAACTGCTGTATAAAGACGAAACGCTCTAGTTCCACTCTGAGACGGAACAAATACGGGGGTTCACATCCAGATAGTCAAGGAGTCTTCAAATGTGGTAGGCGTGAAGAACTTTCTATTCCATCTAGCGCGACAATGTACTAAATATACCAGCTACATGGACCGCTCCATAGCTCAAGCGGTTAGTCGCTGGCTTTCCACCGCGGCGGCCCGGGTTCGATTCCGGGTCTGATCAAGTGGGATTTGTGGTGGATAAAGTGGCGCTGGGGCAGGTTTTCTCCGAGTACTTCGGTTTCCCCTGCCAATCTTCATTCCACCAATTGCTCCACGATCACCCTCACCTATCATCTGGGGCTGGTACAATAGGCCAGAAGTGGCCGCAGTACAAGGGACTTAGTCCCACCCCACTAGCAATAAAATAAATACTAACTACATGAAGCGGAGTCCTTACTGAGAAGCTAACAGTCGTTCAGCTGCACAAGAATATTTCAACATTTTATGGAACCCAAAGATTCATCACCGTTTGAAAACAGCCTAATTGGTCCCTGAACTCAGATAAATATAGTTCACAGTTTACAATCCTGTTCTTCCGAACACCATTTCTGTATTATCATCCCGTCTATGTCCAAGTCTTCCAAATGGGCTTCTTTCAGTTTGTCCCACCAAAACTCCTGTATGCTTTCACTTCCTTATCGTGAATGCTACAGTTCCAGCTCATCTCGTCCTGCTTAGACTTATGGAGCTCATCACAATATAATTTCTTCTAGTCTAAATTACTTCATCCCTTCTGGGCCCAAATATTTGCCTCGGCACCCTGCTTTTCTCTATTCTCCCTTAAGTGTGAGAGACAAATTTTTCCGACCTATGCAAGACAACAGGAAAATTATACTTTGCAAAATAAATGTAAAGGTAAATTTGTCCCTGTGCTTAACTAGTTAAGCACAACGCCACGAAGGCGTATGGGGGAGCAGATGTGTAGATCCAAATTTTCTTGACCTTGGCACTAGATGGAGGTGAGTGGTCAGCTTTAGCCCCCTGCCGCTTTACCCCCGGTGCCCATTTGATATGAGGTTGGGTGGACCCCAGAGCCGGTCTGGACGATGTGGAGACAATTCTTGATCCTACCTGGACTCAAACTCCGATCCCTCGTTCGTCCAGCCCGTAGCTAGTCACTATACCGACTGCGCTATCCAGGCTAA
This sequence comes from Cryptotermes secundus, assembly GCF_002891405.2. NCBI lineage: Eukaryota > Metazoa > Arthropoda > Insecta > Blattodea > Kalotermitidae > Cryptotermes > Cryptotermes secundus. Next base: position 26,478 of record NW_019743150.1, on the reverse strand, counting down.
ATATTCTGCAAATTACAATTAAAATATATGTTCTCGGTGTAAAACAGGGTACTGAACTCATTTAAATGATCAAAAACTTACTTATATCATAATTTAAAAAAGTAGACTCAATTTTATGGAAAATTAAATAAGATAAGGGTTTTATAAAATTAGAAAGGGGGGGGGGGAAGATAGGAAAACGTTAGAGCCAAAAGGCTGCGGGAGGAGAACTACCTCTATCGACTGGGCCCAACCTTCTCCAAAAGAACATGCCGATGGATGTTTTCCAAAAATTCAACGATTATATCAATTTTTTCGTCCTAATGAATGTCTTCTAAAAATTACGTATTTAAATTGTCATTATAGCAAACTACTTGCTTCCAGGTTATCATTTTAAATTTCAGTACATTTTATAAATTAAATCATACAATTTTACGACAAAATACTAAAAACAAGTGTAAAATTATTACATCAAATTTTTATCAATTAAGCTTTCTTTATTCTTACGGGAATACATGAACCAGATGCTCAGTTTCTTATGAAACGGCTACGCCACGGTCTGGAACTGAACTCAACAAGCTCAGAAAATGATAAAATAATGAACAACAATATCACCAATTTCCTCGGGTGCTCATGAAGCCATAGCACCACGCGACGGAAGTAATTAGCGTGTACTTCTCAGAAATCTTTTCCGTCATTCATTCTCTAAATGCAATATTTCCTTATATCCACACACACACATACATGAGTCATGCTCCACATATTAAACCAAAAACACGCCTATATTTACCACCTCCAACATCCAAAAGAAAATGAAATCTCGTATAAAACGTCCAACTTAGAAGCAAGGAAGACAAAACGTAATCTGTATTCACGCTTAAAAATTTATTAAAGCAACAATATTTGGAGTTCAGTGTAATTTAAAATAAAATAACATGAGTTTCAGACTATGCGTTTTGGTTCCAGCGGTGGTGCTGTGTGTTTATACAAATATTACAGTGTCGGATGGCAATCACATGACATCTTCATGGGAAATGAGTCTTAACTCTTTAGAACTATCGTCGCTTTACAAACTTTACAAGAAGTGTTTGTTGAGAGACGCAAATAAATCTGTAGAGGAATGTCTCAGTACACAACTTGTCATTCTTGTTGACCAGATGGTACACCAAAAACGAATTCCTCTTATCGAAGGTGTGGTACTTGTTAATAAAAGAAGAGTTCCAGAGGAACGGATATTAACAGAAGAAAGTTTAGAAGCGTCACTACCAAGAAGTGTTGATGCAAGACGAGGAATTCTGTACAATCTAATGCTTAAGAAGGTGTCTGATTTCTTCAAGACACACAGTCTTCAAGTTGAGTTACTCGGCGGCAGAGCCATGAAAGGTAAACAGTAGATCAAGTATTCGTGTTAGAGATTTGAAAATACAGAAATCGTGGTTTTCTTAGGTCGTGACACCGTAGTTAACAAAGTTTCAGAAGAACACGTTACCTCTATCTTCAGAGTACAAATCATGAACTTCTTCCACATTATGTAATTTTCTCCATGAGCCTGTTATTTCGTCCCTCTTCGTTCCCTATATTCTCCTTAACATTTTGTTACAAAATATCCCTAACTTTCTGAAGCCCAGTGGTAACTATATATACCACCACTCTGTATACTGCTCACACAGTGTGTGTGTGTGTTCCTTATGGTTCTCACAATAAACAGCGTTTGTTTTCCTAAACAGCATTAACCGGCTGGGCTTTATAGAAGAGAAGTAATGTTTCCTGTGAGGTACGGACTGAATTCTTATATAAGATTTATTGGAAATTAAGTCTTTAAAGTGTTTACTTATATCAATTTCTTAGAATGACAGACAAAATTTCGTACTCATAAAAAACTTGTAAATTATGAACATTTAATTACTTAGATGCGAGGCGTGGAAAGAAAAGATTCGGAATCAAAGAACAGAAAGCTCTCTAAAATTTAATCTCTTTTAAATTTAACCATGAATATTATTTTAATTTTCTTATTGTCGTTTGAATCTGCGCTTTACTTTTTTATATAAACCGTTGCAAAAATATCTTTGAGACTGTCATCACACAGTGCCGTGCAGTGTTACGTCATCATCACGGTGTTTCTTCTTCCGTAACGCTACCTATATCAAGGTATGACGCACCCTTAAGAGATGTGTTCGACAGACCATAGCAGTTCAAAATATTCATTTACATGCATTCTAATATTTCCTATTCTCACAGTACAGTTTAATCGCAAGAGAATTCTTTCTTCCAGACATGATGAATATAAATAAGTTACTACTGCCCTTTCTTATGGGGGTAATTATGAAGATAGCTTCTATAGTCCCTGTTATACTGAGCATTATGGGAGTGTTGGCGTTAACTGCCCTGATGGCTGGCAAGGGAGCTCTCGTGCTCGCTGGATTAACAGGTAAGGATACCTTAAACACTCTCCCTACCAAATAACCGGCTGAGCAAAAGAAGCCGTTAAAAGCTATTCCTGACTGGATGATAGGAAATAAAAAATTTTAATGCATGTGGAAAGGGATGGTAGTAGCCAATTTAGGGTACCACCCCGGAATTTATCTGAAGGAACAGAGTAAAACCACATAAATTCTTAGAATAGTCGGTGTCCAGGTCGACATTCGAACCCGGTACCTCTTGAACACAGGTAAGAAGTATTTGATCCTACTTACCGGCTACCCCCTACTAAGGTTGCCCAGCTGTAATGTTGAGACACGTAGTGTAGGACTTAAGGCAGCGAACTGATTTGTTGGTGAGGATAGAGCTAACTGGAATTGTATAAGGGTAACCTGTATTATGATAACACCAACACAATGTCTACTGGCCACAATATTGTTAGCTAACAAATTTCAGTGGAGCTAGCAACATCGCTATCTTATAGTTCTGTCTCTCTCTCTCTTTGAGCGACAAACCGTCAATCATCAGCTGTCTTTTTCTATTCCAACCTTAATCATAATCTCGTACTGTTCATCTTTTCTCAGCGCTTGGCAAGATTTTTCACCATGGCAACAACAATGGACAAAACAAGAGAACATATATTGTTCAGCAGGACATGGGAGCATCCTATGTCGGCCACGGTCTTACGAACTTGGTACACAGTTCAGGAGCAATGGATCATCCATACGGGAGCCATGGTCATGGAGATTCTCACAGCAATCATGGACATGTATTGTATGGGCGTGCTTTGCAGGATGTTGCTAACACAGAGAAAATCAGTTCCGTAAAAGTGGACACACAAACACTCACAACTACAGAAATTCCTCAATACAAACAGAATTTTAATTATCCAGGTCTTACAAAAACACTAGCAATTACAACCTGATGTCCCTTCCTTAATGAAACTTATTACAGTAAACCCTCGCTATTCCGGGTTAACTGGGTAGATGGGTCATCCGGATTATTGAAGAAAATGGCAACCATAAAAGATGAAAAAAATTAGAATACAAATAAATGAAAAATTATATAATTAGTAAAGATGAAAATAAATAAAAAATATCACTGTGGCGCCTTTATGTAAAAACTATAAAAAGACAATACATTTATTCGTCGATAGAAGACTCAGAATTGTTTTTGAACGTAATAAAGTGCAGGTTCGAAGAAAGTGCCAGGTTTTGTTATGAACAGCGAAGTGACTCATCTGCCTTCCTAAATGCCATGTGTACTCAACTGAGAACAGCGAATTTCATTTTCATATTTCCATCCGGATTATACGACATGCGGATTAACTGTAGCCGGATTAACGAGGGCTTACTGTAATATATTAAACTATGAAATACAAACACACAAACCATCCGATAATAATATCCAAAGGTTCAACACAGTTAATTCCAAAGCTCAATACACTATAGCGTAACATCTTCATAATATACCCCCATAAGGTCCATTGCCCTCTCATCTACATCTCGGTCTTCCAAATGAACGTTTCCTAGCAGATTTCCCCATCAGAATTCTACATAGATTCTGCATTATATACAGTGATATGAGAATGAGATTTTGATAGTTCTTGCATTCTGCCTCTGCGGTCTAGTGGTCAGAGTTCCTGGCTACAGATCCAGAGGTCCCGGATTCGATTCCCGGTGCTACCAGTTTTCCTAAGAAGTGTTGGGCCTGGATCGGGGTCCACTCAGCTTCGTGAGGATAATTGAGGAGCTACTTGAACGGAAAAGTAGCGGCTCCGGTCTAAAAATCGAAATTAACGGCCGTGGGGATCCGTTGCGCTGACTACGCTACACCCTCTATCCGCAAAAGTTAGAACTAACTTCGCCGACAAGCGGCGGTCGCTCAGTCGGTATAGTTCGTTTGCGGACTACAGACAACGGAGTTTATTGTGACGGACAACAAACGAAGAAGTTATATAGGATAGTACATACAACAGGATCCATCCTTTAAAGATTACTGTATAGATTTCTTGCCGCCAAAATCCAAGCAACGTACCTCTTGTCCTCTTTGATCTCATTATCCTAATACAAGCCAATCAGTAAAAATCACGAAACGCCTCGTGATATACCGGAACTTTATCGTCTTAAGTCCAAATATTTCCTTGCATTAAATTATTGTATAGAATTTAAATATTTATATTCCTTTATGCTTATGAAATGTGATCTATATTATGAATGTAGCAATGAGAGTCTTGAAGCCAAATGCAATGCAAGCACATACAGGAACGTGTGTTTAACCACTGTGTGTAGGTTCACATATGCAACGAAAAGTACAATTTTCTTGTTTCCATTTCAAGCCATTTTTTTTTATTAAAAGCAGGTACATGTTTTTTACATCACTGTCTTTTCCTTCCTCTTATTTCCCTTCCCTCAGTTTTGCATGCCCGTATATAAGCCTCGTTAGAAATATATTACTGTTTCTAATTATTTCTATACCAAGAACGAGATATGTCGCCATGAAACAGTTTTATATTTTCTGTGTAAATATTTTGTGTAATATTATTGGCGAAAATAATCTATATAAAAATACATATTAATATTAACACAATACACAATAAATACACGAAGGTATGATGAACATAAGCATAATAATAACAATAAAAATATCAAATAAACGTCAGAAATACAAAATATGATAAAATTATTACTCACTATTTTTTCTTTTTTTTTTAGACAAAACTAAATGTCTCCTCAAATGCTTTGCGTCCCACTTGTTATGGACGGATATTAGGTTTTTTCGATCAGTGATGATTTATATCATGTTATTCTGCGTTATGACACCGTGTAGTCTGGTAGGCGGGTACCAAACGTTCAGAGGAATATACGGCCTCAATTTTATGCTCTATTTAATAATATTTTTTAATGCTAGTGGGGTGGGACTAAGGTCCTTGTACTGCGGCCACTTCTGGCCTATTGTACCAGCCCCAGATGATAGGTGAGGGTGATTGTGGAGCAATTGGTGGAATGAAGATTGGCAGGGGAAACCGAAGTACTCGGAGGAAACCTGCCCCAGCGCCACTTTGTCCACCACAAATCCCACTTGACCAGACTCGGGATCGAACCCGGGCCACCGAGATTAGAAGCCAGCGACTAACCGCTTGAGCTATGGCGCGGCCGGGAATCGAACCCGGACCTCTGGATCTGTAGGCAGGAACTCTGACCACTAGACCACAGAGGCGGTCTCATTTAGTAGTAACATTTACTCTTTCGAACCCAACCAATAACTCATCGGGGCTACGACTGAAAAATGGAAATATATAACGAAATGTACAGCCGTTAGATTTATTTTCACCTCCTTCCTTTATCCCCCTCAACCTCTCTCTTCTTCTAACTCACACCCTCCCTTGTTCAGTCATCAACTTCTCTTCTGCCGTCTGCTCTACCGCCTTTTCTTCTTTAAAATAATATCTTTCGTTTTCTTTTTCTTTCAGCTTCTCCTTTATTTCTACTTCCTTTTCCACCTTGTAAATTGTCGTAATACAACAGTTCACCAAAAACAAAAACAAATTCCGTGGCATGTAGTCCGCAAGCGAACTATACCGACTGAACAACCGCCGCTTGTTGGCGAAGTTAGTGCCAACTTTAGCGGATAGAGGACGTAGCATGGTCAGCGCAACGAATCCCCACGGCCGTTATTTTCGGTTTTCTAGACCGGAGCTGCTATTTCCTTGAAACAGCTCCTCAGTTATCCTCAGGAGGTTGAGTGGACCCCGTTCCAGACCCACTACTCCTCAGAAAGTCTGGTAGCGCTGGGAGTTCACCAAACATTAATTAATTTAGGAGACCTGCATGTCTGTGTTCAGGCTCCGAAAAGGTTACATGGGAAGTTCTTCCGTGAGTTATTTTACACCTTGGTTTAATATCTATATCATATAGAGCCGATGATAGGATTACTGATTAATAGTAAAGGCTTTGGAAGGAAGGGGTTGTGGCCCGAGTTACAATTTGCATTTGCCTGGAAGGACTGAAAAAACTGAGAAAACCCTCAGTCAGGATACCGGGTGCCTTTGCCGAGATTAGAAACCAGCATCCGTAAGATACTAGCATTAGGGTTGCGCCAAATAGCTCAATTAATCAGGAAGGAGCCTCGTTTCACGCAAGCGCAGTGTGTTATGCGGCATGTTAGTGTGGCGGTAATGAACTTGACAGGATCTCGGCCAGACGCGAGCTACCGCGCAGGCGCGGCAGTCCAGACAGGTCAGTACAGGCGACGATGAAATCTAAATTGGATTATTCTATGCAACTTCCTCATTCCGCGCTAATTCATCAGTTCCTAGAAATTTATATAACAGGATCACAATTTTTAACGACGTTGAGAGATAACAATAAGAGATTGTAAGCTATTAGAATTGTGCAGGCGGCAGTCGAAGCCTGCCTGGGCAGAGAAAAGCCACGAGAAAGACCTGAGCAAAATACACCCATAATAGTGACATTACTTTATTATTAAACCTTACTATATTTAGGACAGTCGACTACGGTGACCGCGCGGTCTAAGTCAAGAACTGTCTTTCCCTGCTCGAACACACTGGGATCGCGGGTTCGAATCCCAATCGAGGCATAGATGTTTGTGTGTGTGTGTTTATCTGTGTTTGTGATGTCCTGTGTAGGCAACGGCCTTGCGTCGGACTGATCCCCCGTCCAAGGAGTCCTACCGACTGTCTAAGATTAAGAAACTAAACTGAAACGAAGCGTTTCGTGGTTGGCTTATGCTCCAAATCGGAGCTACTAGACTAAATAGATAAATTATCAAGAAAAATCGCTCATAACGAACTGTTACATCATTTTCTGTCAAGGATAACGTCATACTGAACGCTTTGATAGATCCGTTACGGTTTGTACTTTTGGGTGCCAGGGTTCGGCCCCCTGGATTTACGTTCCATTTTTCCATTTAAGTTACAGTTCCTATACTACAGAATCCATCTATTTCATATTAATAATTTTACAATACAATCTTGTTCTTATCTCTACTGATTAACAGTCGCCTATATTTATCTCTATGTCACTTCCGTTCTTTCTTACCGTCCTTCAGCACTTTTATTTATATATATATTATCACGTGTTGGGTGTGTGACACGCGACAAATAACTTCGCGCCGTATCGGATATAGCGAATTTATTGAACACTCGCTCTCACAATTACACAATTCACAATTTCACAAGTACTGCCATCTGCAGTATCACAAATACTTCTCCTGCTGGAGTCACTCCGACAATTGTTAGACTGCAACTGACTGGTAACTCTCTCTCTAGTAACTCACTCAATACTCACTACTGAATGAAGTCAAAGTCAAAGTCACGTTGCGACTGACGGTCAGTCAGTCAGTAAGTCTTGGTGTCGAGCCCCATTTTTGGGCTTATGACCAAATATTAATTATTACCGTTTGACAATTACGGTCTTGTTTCTGTGGGACGCCTTCTCTAAAGAGAGGACGGGTCTGTCTTTTGTATGTGCCGCTGGCCCTTGACAGCGCAGTCTTTCTCGGGTCCGAGTCCCTTGGGACTCGCGACCATATTTTACTGTCTCAGAATTGAGAGTTCCCTTTTCGCCGCCTCCTACGACTCGCAGGGTCACGGTGGAGGTATTCGACCCTGCCTCCACACGGGGTTCACTACTGAATAGTGTTCGCTGCTCCTTATTTAGGCTCAGCACGGACAACACAGAAAACAGTTACGTGATAGGTACCGCTGTTGCGTAACGTAGTGTTTACCTGTACTCCCCTGTTGCGTGAAGCCGTGTTTACAGGCATTGCTGGGGAACGCTGCCGAGAGTTGTTTATTGCTGCATAGCAACCAGCGCGTTTCGGCTCGGCTCGGCTCGGCTCACTTCGGCTCTACTCGGCACGGCACTGAGAAACACAGCTTTCCTTACTGTTGCGTAACCTCGCTTCCACTGCTGCGTAACTTGGAAACCGACCGTTCATCGAAGGTCTGTCATCGTGGTAACTCATTCCCCCTCCCGTTGCCCAGCAACGGTTAGACATGTCACAATATATATTCCTATTTTCCGCGACTGCTCTTTATTCCTGCATCTATGTTCCTCATACCCATTTCTGTATCTATACTCCTACAACAGTTTGTCCAAATTAATGTTACATGCAGAATGAATAAGTATGGGCCATAGCTACGGATTCACACATAACAGAAGAACTATTGATACGATACTCTGAAAAATAACGGAATGAACTGAAGGGTACATCAGCAATTTACGTATTTAAGTAAGCCTATTTCTATGGAGACGAATATTGGACAATAACTTAATTGAGGAGTACTATCTTATGGGATATGACAAAGTATATTCCTGATTATCGTTCCCGAAGTTTCGGAAGAATCTACTACCTCTATCTTCAGGACAGAATACTAAGCCGGGGGTCGATACAGAAGTCCTGATGCTGGGAAACACAGGACATGGACTGGTTCGCTCAAAGCCCTTTGCCCCTCTATATCCGTAACCTTTACATTTTACAATTGTTAAGAGTATTAAGTGTAATTCAGTTGATAAAACACATTATGCCTCTACTGTGATCATGGTCTTCTGGATTATAACGCCGTGTATTCTTGTAGAAGATGACCAACATTTCAGCTTGTGGCCCAGATTTTACTGGCTTCCTGTCTCGACACTGATAATGTAGGCTACACGCTCATCTTCAACTTCGGCAGGCTTGTATGGAACTACACGCATATAGCGTCACAACCCAAACACGTCGAGGTTCCACATTTTGTAGATAATCGGCTCGCAGATGGCGGTGAGGCCGTCAGTCTTAAGTGCCGCCCGCCCTTTACTCCTCAGGAAAATTTCTGGTACTCATTTCTGTTAGAGGTTGACCCCAGGGCAATAGTGCGGCTGGAAGGATTAGGTCAATTGAAAACAATCCAGTGACCTTCCGGCTTGTGGCAGAGTGCTTCAATCATGTGGTAAGAACTGTATGGTCAGGTACATCCGTCTGCAAATCTCTCTTAAATGAAAGTCAGACTTGAAGTCCCAGGATTAAAACAGCAACGAACTGAAAGAAGAGTGTTCCCAAAACACAGTTAATGGTTGTTAGGCTCTATCCGGGAGTAGCACGTGCATATCTGGTCTGGCTACGACGTGTTGCGTAGAGCGTAACTAGAAAAATACAAACGGAATATGCCATTAACGGAGTGAAAGCTACTCAGACTCTGCGTGCATGCTATGTTCAATACTGAAATAGCAGCTGAAACAAAGATAAAGCGAGGTATAAGACGTATTCAAATGGAGTACACCTTATCTCTAAATAGAATCGGAATAGCGATCGGTTATGGATTTGGACGGTAGGGGTTCGATTGTCGGCAGCGACGAGACAGTTTTCTCTTTTCCACAGCGCCCAGACCGGCTCTACGACCCAACCATCCTCATATCCAGTGAGTATCAGGGGGCCCTGTCCATGGTAAAAAGCAGCCGGAGCGTCAATCTGACAGCTAACCTCCATCTAGCGCTGAGGTCAGGAATGGTGGAGCTATATCTCTTATTCGTCTTCATGGTGTAGTGCTTAACTAATTAAGCACATGTAAGGTAAGGTAAGGTAAAAGGTAAAGTTGTCCCTGTGCTTAACTAATTAAGCATTATGCTATGAAGGCGTATGGGGGTGTGGATGTAGAGAACCACATTTTTTCTTGGCCTCGGCACTGGTTGGTGAGCGGTCAGCTTAACGCGCCGGAGAAAGAGCCCCCGGTACCCATTGGATAGGAAGCTGTGTGGCCCCCAGAGCCGTTTTGGACGACGTGAATAAGACAAAAGTTTTTACCGTACCGAGACTAGAACTCCGACCCCTCGGTCGTCCGGCCCTAGGCAGTTTGGTATTAAGTACTATCTAAGCAACCAAATAATTCCATGGTGCTGATTTGTCCTTCGCACAGCTAGTCAGGAAGTTCTAAGAATCAGTAGCACTTTTGAACTTTTAAACTGTCTCAGCATTTGCTTGAAGACAAAGGGAAATCAGAACGACCACAGTCGAGATGGCCTGTCACAGAACGGTTCAGCCAAATGCGCCTAATTCAATCCTTACGGCGCAGAAAACACGTAGCATCTTCAGTGTAACGACCATTTATTTTATGTTGCTTTATGCTACAAGCCGGAAGGTCGCGGGTTCAAGTCCCGATAAGGTCATTGGATTATTTTCAGTTGACCTAATCCTTCAAGCCGCAGTATGGCCCTCGGGTCGACTCAGCCTCTAACAGAAATGAGTACCAGGAATTAATTAAATAATTTTCCTGGGGAGTAAAGCGCGGCTGACAACCTCAGTACCATCTTTGAGCCGATTGTCTAGACAATGTGGGAGCGCCTCAATATCTCACAACCCTATGGGCCTTCAGGGCCTGTTACAGGGATAGCTTTACTTACTTTTTACTTTTTCTTGCTTTTCATTCTAAGAACTACATGATACACACAATTACGAGTATAATGTGTGCATAAAATGTTACACGTGGTAGTACACGGATGTACAAGAGTTACCAAACAACTCAAGTCCTTAACAGTTTTCCTTAACTACTTTCATTGACATGAGTTATTCTTTAAATATAAGTCTATATTTTAAGCGAGGATTCATACAAGAAATAAGTGATTTCATTAAAAGTTTTGAGGTTATCACATGAGTGGTCATGATACTACCTGCTTCATATTGCTCCCTTGTTTGGCTCAGTCTTCTACTCTGAAAATGGAGGCGAGATGTTCCTCCGAAACGTCAGTTGACTTTCAACTGGCTACATGACTTTATATCCCAGATGTTGGAACTCTTCAAATTTTAGTTTAATCAGAGCGTTATTAATTCCCCAATTCTTCAGCTAATATACCGTATATCGCTGAAATTATAGTCTACATAGGCAGATGCAGAGAATGATTTAAGAGAACTGAAAGTGAATAGACGGAGGAAAACGGTAGACAACGGGAAGGAATGGGTATCCATCGAAACGGAGGCCAAGGTTATTTTAGGACGGGAAGGCGAAGGAGTAAGTGCAGTTCATATATTTACAAATATATGTAATTTTCGTCTCATGGTACTTACCAATCTCTAGTAACCTGCTTCAGACGAATGGAGTGGCGTTCTTTCTGCTCATGCTCATTGCAGACGGGACGTAACAGTGGCCATTGCTGACAAGCCACTTGTCCGTTAGACAGTACTGGAAACAAAATGTAATTACTTCGATATTCCATTTCATATGATATTATTATACATATAACGAACTTATGCTCCTTCTATAAGTATAATATAACAAATTGACAGATAATGAGCCATTATAGTATTACAATTATCGTACACTTTTTAATAATATGCAAAATTACAAAAAATAACAAAAATATAAAATGTTTTTGTTTGCTTCATATTTTTTACATGTGCAAAATTAGAAGGAAAAATAGTCAATATTCTTGTTACTGTTTGTAATATTTCATATGTATCGTAGTATGCAGACCCGTTGCTAAGTAATGACTCTATAGACAACAGCCGTTGCTAGGTAATGGCCGCAACAGATTCGTAACGCGCGCCAATGGATTAACTGGGAAGCGGTGTTCTCCACGCGGTCCGTGTGACAGCTACGTGAAGCAATAACAGAAGAGCTGTTGTGAGAGGTTTTCTCTGTCCGGTCCGTGCCGAGGTGTTATATGCAGGAGAGGTCTAGAGCATCTGCTTGCTACATGCTTCACGCTGGTTTCTTTCTTGGTTTATTCTTTGACCCTGATGACGGTGGTGACATGTTCCTCTGAAACTTCGGTCGACGTTCAACGGACTACACGGCGTTATATCCAATAAGACAGAACTATTCATAACCGCCACTGTGTGAACCTCAAGTTATCTCACTTTTCTCATGTCTCTCCCGGTTCCATCAAATCGGTCTAAATCCAAGTATCATGTCTTCCTACTATACCTACTTGAAGCTACACAAACTTAATATTTCTTTTCTCTGCCATGGAGTGAGACTGAGTCCACTCGGCGTTGCGGCCACTATTGGCCTTTTGTATCAGCCCCGAATGATAGATGATGGTGATTGTGGAACGAAGATTGGCAGGAGAAACCGGAGTACTCGGAGAAAACCTGCCCCAGTGCTACTTTGTCCACCACAAATCCCACATGACCAGATCCGAGCTCGAACGCGGGCTGCCGCGGTGGGAATCCGGCGACTAACTGCCTTAGCAGTTAATACTTACTTACTCATGGAGCTGAGCCCTTCTGGAGGAGTCGCCAATTCTGCAGCTACTCCGAAGGTTCATTACAGTGTTCACAAGAGCCCTCCACTGGTCCCTATCCTGAACCAGATCAATCCAAACCATCCCATCCCATCCTGTCTCTCTAAGATCCATTTTTAAATTGTTCACACACATACGTCTTGGTCTTCCCAATGGTCTCTTTCCTTCTGGTAGCAGTTAATACAGCGTCATAGAATAATGAAGGAAGATAAAAAGAACACGGCGAGAAACTTTCACAGCAAACGGACTACATGATGTCAGTTATAATAAGAAGTAACCGAAGTTGCACTTTCATTCAGTTCACAAAGAGATGTGAACTCGTCAGTCCTGCGCAGTGCCTACAAGAACCAGTTTCGTGCAGACAATTATTCAGTCACGGTCTACACCACACTGTTTGGTTTGGCTGCTTTGTTCCCAGCACGCCACAAAGAAACAATACAATCTGCTCAGCCTGAGGTATATACTTGACGGCCACACTTCGAATCCCAGATTGTTAATGCTTACCGACCGAGCAGATTTTGCGTATGTAGGCTCGCACACAATTGATTTTAAATTCGAATACCATCCAGATGGTTTGTTAACTACTGCTTAGGAAGGACTAACAGTTCAGTGCAGCCAATATCGCCAACAACACCAGCTATCCTGACGTACTTTCGTAGTTTTTCTTTAGTCCCTCCGAGAGAATAGACTGACAGTACCTTAAAACTGCGCCATGACCTTTTTTTCCACATATTTCATAATTCAGTGTTCATTATTACCTTAACTAACTAACGCCACGGAGCTGAGGTTTTGAGAATCTGCCAGTCGCTCAGCTACAACATTACCATGTTCACAATAATCCTCCATTGATTCATATTCCGAGCTAGATGAATCCAGTCCATACCACCCCATCCTATTTCTCTAAGATTAATTTTGTTGTAATCCTTCCACCAACGTCTAGGTCTTCCTAGTAATCTCTTTCATACTGGCCTTCCCACCAAAAACCCTATATGCATTCCTCTTCTTTCATATTCGTGTTACATGCCTTGCCCATCTCATATTTACTATTATCCTGCGAATAAATATACGTGTATGTTCATAACATAGTCTATATTTTTTGTTCATCCCTTTCAGACATAGTTATTTTCTGATCTTCCCATTCTGTTCCCCTTACTTCCATAAACTTTTTTTCTATTTTATATCTTCTCTTCCTTAATTTCTTATCCCCCTTCTCCATCTTACTTTTATTTCTCTTGTTTTTTTTTCATTATCTCCACTTTCTGCCCCTCCATTTTAATCTCCTTCTATATCTGTTATCTTTTCCTCTTCTTCTCTCTTCCTCCTTTCTCATATTTCCTTGTCCCTTCATATTATTCTCTTACACCTTCTCTGTTCCTTCCTCAACGGCCCGATACAAGCGACCGCGTTTTCAGGGTCTGAAAGTGCCTTGCGACCCAGGGTTCAAACCAATGAACACAGCAATCACTGGGTCGAATCTGCATTTGTGTTTACAATAGAAGTGTAAATCCAAAATTACGTGACAGAGGAGTAGCATGAAGGATATGTCCATCACAAGCCTGAAGAAAGAAATAAAATATATAACGATTATGGCGGTTTCAATGTCTAAAATGGATCCGACTGACCGTGGAACAATTTCTCCTTTCTTCACGGTTGTGTGACCAAGGAGGCAGGTGGAACAAATTGAAATTAGTGCAAAAGTGACTCTAACATATGTCAAAACGATTTTGTATGACGCAAGTTCGTAACTTGTTACGATGTCATAGCCAACATCAGTTACCAAAATCATTGTATTAATAATATAATAAAGCATAATAATAAAAATAATACGCCTGCGTTTTACTTTGAAGCTAGGGGCTTTATGATGGGCAAATCTGTTTCCAAAAGAGAAGCACAACTCACAAGGTTCTCAAAGGGGCGAGCATTATACTGTAATTCCGGTTCTCTCGTATGTTATACCGTAAAATCTGGCACACAAGTATTAGCCTTTTGGAGGATGTAGAAGATTACTCCGAAATTTTGGTCTTTATCTACCAAACTACACGGAGTCATATCCAAGAAGCTTGTAATAATAGTTTAATTTTTCTTAGGACTGATGGGTTCAGATTCAATTCTGAATTGAAACATAGTTTTTTCTTGTTTGGCTTCTCGGTGTGGGGTGAGACTGAGTCCAATTGGTACGTCGGCCGCTAACTGGCCTGTTGTACCAGCCCCGGATGTTAGATGATGATGAGTGTGGATCAGTCGGTGGAATGAGAACTGGCAGGGGAAACCGAAGTACTCGGAGAAAACCTGACCCAGTGCCACTTTGTCCACCACAAGTCCCACATGACATGACCTGAGCCCTAACCCGGATATCCGCGGTGGAAAGCTGGCGACTAACCGCCTGAGCTATGACACGTCATAAATTTCGAACATAACAGAGGACTACATCAGAAAAAGACGGGAGAATATATACCGTGTGATTATAGAAAAATGACGCGACATTTCACGAAGACAGAATTCAAATAAATAAAACAGACTGCAACGAAATGAAGAGTTTTGTCTTCTGGGATATAACGCCGTGTTGTCTGGTACATCATAGCGACATGAGAACCTCTATTCATGACAACGAAATATTCACAGTAGAGTAGGTTCACTAGTCAAGTATATGTAACATAATGTTTGTTCCAAATATTGTAAAGAAGCAATCAGCACTAATTTTCAACGACCATAAGACAAAGTGGTAAGGGGTGTGTCTAGAGAGGAAATCGGTTCGATTTCCAGCAGGAGTTAGCAGGTGTTTTAAGTTAGGAACTTTGTGCCAGACAAATACCCCGGTAGTACATGTAAACAAACGGTCCATTCCTACACTGAAGAGAGCGGTATCCTAGGTTGTGAGGTTGTGCAGTTCGGAGAAGAGCCCGGCGTTTCGGAGCGACATATCGCTTCAATCTTCATGATTGGGAAAGAAGCCAAGCAAGAAATAAGCAGAAGCAGGTACTTACTGCCGTGAGAACGTCACTCACGGAGCTAAGCCCTTCTTGAGAAGCCGCCAGTTGTGCAGCCACTCAAGAACTCACCAGCATGTTATGGAACCGTGTTCACAAGAGCCCTCCACTGGTTCCTATCCTGAGCAAGATCAATCCAATCCATACCACCAAATCCATTTTAATACTGTCCATCCATCTACATCTTGTTGATCCTAGTGATCTTTTTCCTTCTGGCTTTCCCACCATCTTATATACATTCCTACTCTCCCCTATTCGTGCTACATGTCCTGATAATCTCATTTTCCTTGATTTGATCATTCTAATTATACTTGGAGAAGAGTACAAGTTATGAAGCTCCTCATTATGCAGTTTTCTCCAACCTCCTGTGACTTCATCTCTCTTCGGTCCAAATATTCTCCTCATCACCCTGTTCTCAAACGCTCTCAGTCTATGTTCCTCCCTTAATGTCAGCGACCAAGTTTCACACCCATACAGAATCACAGGCAAAATTACAGTTTTGTAAATTCTAATAATTACACTGATATATTGGGTTTCTGGACTTTATCCATCGTCCTAGTTTTTAAGATAACAAAAACACGACGTTTCGGAAACTGGACTCAATCGTCCAGTGATTGAGGCTAGCTCTTTCTAACGGACCCAACAGAATAGGTGTTTTTCCTTCACCTGAGGACGGAAATAGATCCAGTTTCCGAAACGACGTGTTTTTTTATCTTAAAAACTAGGACGATAGATAAAGTCCAGAAACCCAATATATCAGTGTGTTATACACCATCGTCAGAATCCTATAGTAACTACTTCTAATATTTACGTTTAGAACAGCAGACGAGAAGACAGACGGATCTGAACTGCATTGCAAATGGCATCAAAAACTACCGGAATTTAATTTGACCTGACTCATCATTTGCTTTTGACCTTCGTTCCCACGCATCTGAACTGTGTCGCATTTTCAAAGGATCCATTAGCTGTCCTTACGCCATAATTTTGCCCTGCATTCTGGTGACGAGACACGCAGTCTATGCCGCATCGAGAGATAAACCAAGAATCGTACACCGTATAAACTGTTACAGTTACCATTACCGCCTAATCGTATCATCTTTTGCATTACTGGGTTTCCAGTGTTTCGCACAATGTGGCAAGGTGAAGTGCATAAACAGAAACCTTAAATTCTTCTGGGTTAAGGCAAATTGTTGGGTCCAACGATAGGGAACAAAATGGAGTCAATAAGTTAATCCTAAATACTGATAACCGTGTAGGATATTAGGCGGTGTCATGGCCTACAGAAGATAAAATTGTTCCCGTGCTTAATTAATTACGGAACAGGTCATGAAAACCTGTGAAGGAGTGGAGGTATAACTCCACCATTCTTGGTCTCCGCGCCTGACGGAGATGAGTGGTCAGCTTCACGTCCCTGACGCTTTACCTCCGGCGAAGGCACCCATCAGATAGGAAGCTGGGTGGACACTGCGCAGTAGAGAAAAATTTTTACCCCTACCGGGAACCGAATCCCTGCCGTCCAGTCAAGTCTGTCGGTATACCGACTGAGCTACCCAGGCTCATTTTACTTAGGATTGCTGAGTTTCTGGACTCTGTCCACTGTCTAATAGTCTAGAAGAAGACAATATTTCCGAAATCGAATTTCTTTCAGTTCTCATGTGACTGGGACCACTGACTGAGATTAGCTCTTTCTAATGAACGTAGATTTGGTTTCCGAAACGTCGTACTGTACGATGGATAAGTATAGGAACCCACCAATCCCCAGCATAAGACTAAAATTTTGACGGCAGTGAAAACATCTGATGGACACCTTGAAGATGGAAACAACAACTTATTAGAACGACGCAAATCCAGCCAAAAACAAAACCATGTCACCGCCCAAGAGATAGACTTACATCAGCTACAGGTTGCAGTGGAAGCCTCAACTGGATGTTTCACTTGAGACAGGAAAGCAGGCCGGCTTACACTGGAAACTGTTCACTCCATCCTTGTACCCTGCCTTACAAGATGACTAGAGGCCGAGGCAGTAGCTTTGTGTTACACATCACAAGGCAATTATCTTGCTCTCTGTGGTCGTCACGGTTCATACATAACATCCATTCGGAGCACAATACATCATCAGTTGACAACTGGGATTACTCGGTTTTTTTACTTCTTCCATCGTTTGGTAACCCTCTAGGTCTGCATTCGTGAGGTCCTGGGTTAAAATTCTGTCGGATACATACCGGCTATTCTGACTGAAGTCCTTCGTGGTTTTCTCAGTACTTCCAGGCAAATCTCATAATACTATCTCGATTGTACCACAATCGCACACTCCCAAATTCTTTCATATTCATCATTCAACAGACATCGTAACGCCATGTAGTCCGCTGAAAGCCAACGACGTTTCGAAGGAAAACGTCGTCTCCAACTTCAGGATCAAAGATTAGGCCAAGCAAGAAACCAGCTTGATGTAGGTGGCATCATACTGTTTGTCATACTTGGACGTGTTGCTCCGAAACGTTGGTTGACTGTCAATGGATAGCACGGTATTATATTCCAGAAGAGAGTACACGTCATAACCACCTCTGTGAGAACCTCGCATCCTGCACCCTAACATTCGATGATCTACAGTCCAGATGCTGACCGCGTGTTAACCAGCCCAACTGCAATGTACGAGTATGTTTAGGTTTAGTTATGAGATCACGTAGTCTCGCTTAAGATGGAGCGGATGCCTACAACTTAAGTGTACATCAAAGAAGACAGAGATATATTGTGATGTATAGAACCACTGCTATGCAACGACTCGTTAAAGACATTCCCGCGGGAGCCAACGCGCGCAATAACAGAACGTCTATTGCTGGGGAACGTATCAGTAAACAAGCATAAAACAATACGGGACGATTGGAGTACGCCCCGAGGACAAATAACGAAAAGTTCCTAGGGAGAAGTTAGTTGTTATCAGAAGTTGAGAGAGTTCAATTGAAGAGTTCATTTGAGTGAGTTGTCAAGAAATGGGTCAAGTTCTGGAGATGACAGTCGAAAATGACTGAGAAGAAATGGCAAGAAAGGAATTAGACTGTATAAAAAAGACTTCATGTGTGATTTCAAGTGACAGTGAAACTGTTATAAATCCGTTGCCAGGATACGACTAGTGAAGACTGAAAACCCTAGTGCGTGCATAACGGTGAGTGTATAGTGTGTAAATCAGCAATAGCGCTGTATTGCCTGTAGTCACGTGCTGTATGTATAGGGTGTCAATTAATCCATTAATCCAATCAAAAACTCGTAAGTCACGGTTAATCCCCAGATTGTGATAATAAATTTATACCACTGAGTTCCGAATCTCCACGTGTCCGATACACATTTATTTACTTACGTTTTCTTTAATGAAGCTGCAAGTGTTTCAGTTTATATGGCATCCAACAACTTTACACTACAGAGTCTGATTCTGTGATGATAATGTTAAATAAACTATATATATATATATAATATATAGTATTAACAGCAGGGATAGCTAAGTCGGTACAGCGACTAGCTACGGACTGGGCGACCGAGGGGTCGGAGTTCGAGTCCCGGTAGTGGCAACAATTTTCTCTTCTCTACGTCATCCAAACCGACTCTGGGGTTCACCCAGCCTCCTATCCAATGGGTACCGGAGGCTCTTTCCCAAGCGGTAAATCGGCCGGGGCATGAAAATGACCACTCACCTCCAACTAGTGCCGAGGTCAAGAAAACGTGGATTTATACAGCCACTTCCCCAAACGCCATATGTGGCGTAGTGTTTAATTAGTTAAGCACAGGGACAGATTTATCTTACCTTCAAACAAACATAAGTCATCATATCCCAGAAGAATTGACCGTTAAGAGACAAATCCTTCCCCTGTAAAAATACAAACCCAGCCTTCGGTAAATAACCAATCAATCTAACCATTCATCCATCCTGCTCCCCCTTTACTTTATATTATGTAGAAAAATAACTGAATTTGATATCCATAAAATGTAAAAAGACATGCATTTTGCATACATAAACGTGCTCTAAATTTGCGAACTGTAACAGGTTTATATTTTGAATGTAGGTGTGTCGGACACATAGCTTGACCACCTGTAAGAAACTTGTTTCTCTCTGGCTGAAGTTGTACTGTAAGAGCGGTATGAAACACTGCGCGACCATAAATATACGTGTCACTAATAACACAGTACGTGGAGCAATTTTTGGAGACTAAATTTTTCATATTTACCAAACATTCCGTTCTCATTTTTACGTCTGCTATTTTATTTTCGAGAAGTCTAGGACCGGAAAACAAGAGGACCTAATAAAATGTGGCGCAGGTTTCGAGGCGTTTTTTATGGCAGGTAAACAAGTTAACGGTCAAACAAGACCGCATGCTTATCAATTAAATTAAAACATAATATTATGTTCAGCATAACTCTCATTTCTAGTAAAATATTCTTAGTAATCTTTACTAAAAACATAAATATCTTTGGTTAATATTAATATGCTTTCTATTCTGTCTCACTTCTTATACTAATAGGTTCGCATTGCTCCACTTACGGTATCCCCTGTCCGATTCAAGTCCTGCAAGATGTTATTACAGAACGTCATTGCTGGAAAAGAAAACAAAAAAACAAAAAGTAGAAGAAATTACATACAACTCTTTCGGATGTAAGCAAGTCAATGAAAAGTTGGTGGGAGGTTTGTCGTATATAGATAAGCAGGATTGTAGGATCATACGAAGTCAGTCATTCGTAAGCTTTGCTGTGGGAAGGATCACTCAGTTTTTCGACAAACATGACGGGTTATTTTGTCACATGCTCGGTGACTCTCCTAATAGCTGGAAGTGTGCTTGGTCGGCAAGCAGAGAGCCTTTATGATAATGCTCTTTCGGGAGATGAACCCAGGAGTTTAGCAGAAAACGCAGACGTACCGACATCATTTCTAGGAACCGATTTCCGATTCCTGTTTAGGATCTATAATGATTGTTCGCAGAGGGACATGAGTTCGTGCTTGAAGATGAAACTTGTAACAGCTTTGGATCGGGCACTGAAAAGTCGCTCAGATCTGAAGGTGTTTGAAGGGGTGGCTTTTACCCGTGATCCTTCAGCGATTAGTGATACAAGTGTTAATGGGAATCCGATAAGTGAAGCGGAGCTGGAGGCTAGTCTCCCACGAGGACTCCAAGATAAGGAAGATCTTCTGGATGGACTGATTATGGACAAAATCCTGGCATTCTTCAAAAACCATGTACTTCAATTCAAACTGCCGTCTGCACAAGAATTCCAGAGAAGTCTGGCAGAAGAGGGTAAATAATTTCTGATTTATTTTTTTTTTTCACAATTTATTGTTATTTTACCATGAGGGAGGGACATATATTTTAAGTGGTACACAATTAAAAGCTCAGGAAAATAATTGGACATAAACTAAATAAGTCAGAAAAGATATTACATGACGAAAAATTGCGTAAATTTGTATATGCGATAAAACACTGAACCTTCGTCTAGTGCCGAGGGCAAGAATAGCACAGCTATATTTCTGCTCCCCTATGCGTCTTCATGATGCCGTGGTACTTGATTAACTTAAGCACAAGAGCTTTACTTTACCTTAGATTACCTATTCTTATGAAGCATACGGCCTCCAGATATGGAAGGTAGGTGAAAATATATTGAATAAGCAGTCGCGGACAGCCGACAAGGGGTGCTCCTTCAGCTTGAGAGTTGGGCGTGGGTCTAACAAGTAACTTGTTATGAAATGTCACAAAGGGCCTAGAACTGATTCATACCACTAGGAAGACAAAATGTAGGTGGCTGGATAATATTAAAATGGATCTTAGACTGATGGGGTGGTATGGACTAGATTGATCTGGCTCAGGACAGGGACCAGTGGAGGGTTCTTGTGACCAAGGTAACGAACCTCCGGGTTCCATAAAGTTTTGGGAAGATGTTGGGTAGCTGAGCGACTGGAAGCTTCTCAAGAAGCGCTCAGGTCCACGGAGATAGATTAGCTATTAAAATCTGGGATGTTATGATAGTTTGCGAATGTAGCGAGGATGGGGAACAAGAAATACACACATAACTTTAGTGGAAAACTTCTTTGAAATGACCAGCATGAAGACAAAACCGAAGCCGAAGGGACGATACTGTCACGTGTAAGGGTGCGTGCGTGCCGCGGGAAAGTGTTTACCGAGTCGTTACGTAGCAACTGATGTCTCATCCGATTTCACTGTTCCGGATTTCGGGAGTCATATCATAATATTAAGAAGCATATTAGGGAAGTGGGCTTTGGAGACGGGAGTACCCTGGCTCAGAAATATATCCAGTTTCGGATTTTGGTACTAACAGAGTTAATTACAATTATGATAACAGCTCTCTTCTTGAATATCATCACCGTGTAGTTCGGGACAGAGGTGCCAACTTCTCAGAGGAAACTGTCCGCTCCATATTAAGGGCAGACTAGTATTTTTAGCCTATCTTACTTATTCGGAAAAACAGGAGGAGGTTTATGTGATCACCGTGCTGTCTGTGTATCCGTCTGTGTCTGTCCATCTGTCTGTGTGTGTTTCCTTAACATTTAGGCTTATACTATAGCCTTTGTATGTGTGCTTATCCTACCTTATCGATGCTAGGCAACGGTTCGTGTGAGTATGTGTGTGTCCCTTAATTTGTTCGTTTTCTATGCGGTCCGTGTCGTATAAAAGCAAAGTAGGTGATTAGTTCTTCCACAGAGCTTCTTGTTCTATGAAATGAAGGTCATTCGGAGGACAACAATTTTAATAGTTAAAGATTTTTTTTTAAGTCAACGTCAGTCTTGAACTAGTTTCAAGGTGTTACATTTCTGGTATAACGTACCGGTTAAACCAGTCCCTTACTTAACGGAATGTTGGGATATGACTTAATAACCAGAACTTCCAGCTACACCGTTATCTCGAAGCAAGGCGAAACCTTCTCACAATCAGAACATCATTCTGGGAAACAAGTTTATTGAAACTACAAGAATAACAATAACAATAATATATATTTGCTATAATACATATATATTCATATTATAATCTTCTGGGATATGCCTCCGTGTAGCCTGGTACCAAAGTCCATCGTTAGGGAAGAACTACTTATTTATCCTACTTTATTTCTATTCCCTTTTCTTTCCTTCTCCCTCCTTCTTTATCGGTCTTATCCTCTCTCTATCCCTTTTTCTTCGTCTTATTCTTATCCTACTTCTTTTCTTCTCATTTGTTATGTTCCTATTTCATCTCGCTCATTTCTTTCCGTCCCTTCACCTCTTTCTTATTTGATTTTTTTGTTTTCTTTCTGTTTTCAGACTAATCTTTCATTTTTTCAATCCCTCCTCCTTCTTCATGTTTTCTGTAGCACGAATTTATTGCGTCATCACACAAGGAAAATGTAGAAGAGAATTCCCCAGCCTCGTCTCTTTCTCGCCTTCCTGCCAATTTACAGCGTAACATATCCCTGCATGCTGTTCTATCTTCTGGGATACAGCAATGTGCAGTCAGTTAAAAGTCAAGCGACGTTTCAGAGCAACTGTGACCAGCATTTTTATATATTACTTTGAAGAAATTCCATCTTCAAGTTCCTGAGCCGGATGAAAGCTCCCAGAGCCGTTAGACAGTACACAACCCATGCCGGATCCACTGCAGCTATTTATAATACGAGATCAGGTTATGTCAAAGGGAGATAACACGATAATATGCAATAAAAATTGTGATAAAGAACGAATATTCGTGGAACTATGATTGAAAGGGAGGAAGAAATTTATGCTACAAACCTAGACAACAAAAAAAGTTCATGAACACCAATGCAACGGAAACAGATCCGGTTTCCGAAATGTTGTGTTTTCTAGTCTCTATAATACCGGACGATGGGTAAAGTCCGAAAACCCAGCTAATTCCGAGTTTTGTAATACGCCGCACACCATCGCCAGAATCCTTTCGAATCCACTATTATAGCAACTGTTTCGCCTTAAGAACAAACGGACTAAATGAAGTAAGACAATATTGTCGGGGCACGCGGTAGCGTATTTGGTTGAGGCACTACGCTACGAGCCGTAAGGTCGTGGTTTCCATTCCCGATGAGGGTACTGGATTTTTCAATTTAGCTAATCTTTCTAGTCGCACTGCGGCCCTAGGATCGATTCAGTCTCTAGCAGAAATGAGTACCACGAATGTTCCTGGGGGGTAAGGGGCAGCCAGTGCGTAATGGTGACAACCTCGCCGCTATGTGTAAGACTACTGTCTAGAAAATATGGGAGCCTCGACGCCTCACAACTCTCTGGGCCTCCATGGCCTGTTACAGGGATACCTTTACTTTATTTCACAATGTTGTCTTGTGTTTCTTCCAGGTCGGAGGAGAAGAAGGGGCTCCGGGATGTATATCCTTTTCCCTATACTGATCCTGGGGACCCTCGTTCCCTTGGCCCTGGGAAAACTGGCGCTCCTCGCCGGCAAGGCCTTCATCATCAGCAAGCTGGCTCTGGTTTTGTCAGGGATCATTGGACTCAAGAAGCTGCTTGGAGGTTCCGATGGAGGGCACCACGAATCCTCATACCAGGTTGTGTCTGCGCACGGTAGCAAGCGCAGCTTCGAAGACCCTCATCTGTTGGCTTACAGGAGCTACGCCCCCTCGTGAGAAGTACCTCGCGTCATATCTTCCATGCCACGACCTAATATCGTCCCAGCGAAGAGAAGGCGAGGCAAGTTGTGGGTAGAAGTGGTAAACGTTGAACATTCTACTCTTCATTTTCAGTATATCAGTAGGAATGGTAAGGGTTGTACGAAAATGATGCCGATGTTTTCAGTTTGCTCAGTACACGAGCACGAAACTGGCCCGACTTCTATTCAATGGAGTATGTTATAAATATAATATCCCTTATACTTGTATTATCCCTTCATTCATTGAGTTTGAAACAAGAAGAGACATTTCTCCGCAAGATTAAAAGTAATTGGAAGAAACAAGTAGGCAAGATATTATGAAGAGTTTTATCTTCAGTCCTGATGAAGGTAGGCGATATTCCTCCGAAACGCTGGATGACTTTTACCGGACTACACGGCATTACAAGGACTCGTTACTGGTTGGACGACCGAGAGGTAGAAGTTCGAGTCCCGGTAGGGTCAAGAATTTTCCCTTCTTCCAGTCGTCCAGACCGGCAGTGGGACTCACCCAGCGCGAAGCTGACCACTCACCTCCAACTAGTGCCGAGGTCAAGTTAACGTAGGTCTATATATATACTCCCCCATACGCCTTCATGGCGTAGTGCTTAATTAGTTAAGCACAGGGACAACTTTATCTTTTCTACACGGCATTACATCCCGTAAGAGAGAACTCTTCAAGATATTATGAAGTTTCAATAAGTCCAAGAACACATTCACGTGCCTGATAAGCGGAGATGAAAAGTTTCCACGGTGCCTAGAGATGAGGTTACGGATTTGTTAACGATAAATATATCTTTAACTATTAGGCATTTATTGTAAGGATATCTCAAAACATGTATTTCACAGATAACCTGGAACTAACAGAATATTCACGGATTAACAGCATTTCGCAGAACGAGTTTATAAACCTGAGTATATATATATATATTTTTAATCCTGCCAATTTCGAGGTCAAAACTGACGCCATGCTAATATGCTGACTGGCTTGACGTGTCGCATATCTCAGGGGCTGTGAAGATGAATATAAGCTTCGTGGAATGATGACGCGCAATAATCCCAATTACTGAGCAAAACCTACATTCATGGAAACATAAATATAAGCATGAAATGCACTGCAATGAAGCCCGTACCTTTCTAGCATCTATATGCTTGAGGAATGGTATATTTATATAAAAAATAAAATACAATTATATATTGAAATATATGTTTTATAATTTATTGTAATTTTAAATGTATTGTACAAATCAGCCTAAGTATATTTTTACCTGTAAGCTATGTTAGTTAACTTAAAATGTATGTATTTTTTACCGGTATTGTTTGTTATATCCGATATTTATTTTTAATAAATATAATTCTTGTTGATAAGACAAAATATTTAAGACAAGTCACGTCTGAGAAAGGGTATATTTACCGACTGCAGTAATAATATTCTGATTCTTCAATAAATTCCCGTTCAGTGCCTCCCCCTGCGCCAAACTCCTACATGGGCCTGTTATACCACTACCATCTTCTCACTCCGTTTCAACTAGTAAGACGTCTGTAAGGTAAATGTTATATTGCCCTTCTGCTTAATTAATTAAGCATCACTAAACGAACATGTATGGGAGAGTGGAGGTATAGCTCCATCATTCTTGACCTCGATACCAGATGGAGGTCAGTGGTCAGCTTCACGCCCCTGTCACCTTACCCCGGGGAAAACAGTCACCGATACGCAATGGCTAGGAGGCCGGGTGGGCCTCAGAGCCGGTGCGGACGCTGTGAACATAAAAATTCCTTAGCCCTTCCAGGAATTGAACTCGGGCCGTCCAACCCGTCACTATATCGATTGAGCCATCCAAGCTCCTAAACTCCTCTTCCGAGACCGATAAATCCAGTCCACAACTTGTCACCCAATTTATTTAAGATCAATTTTAATATTATCTTCATATCTACGCCTAAGTCCTCGAGTGGTTCATTTTCCCAGGGATCTCAGATCAGAATTTTGTATTTCCCATCTCTCTCATCCTCACTGTGCCGTCGGCCCATGTTATCTGTTTCATCAACGTAATAACATTTTCTACCATGGGTAACGCAGGCGACTTCCCTGGGAGTAAATCGGCCGGGACGTGAAGCCGACCCTTACCTACATCTAATGCCGAGATCAAGAATGATGGCGCTTTACCTCCACTCCCCCATACACCTTCATGGCTCGTTCTACAAATCATCATGCAATTAGAA
>NW_019743149.1:432656-493170 GCF_002891405.2 Cryptotermes secundus | reverse complement strand
GGGCCATTGCCTGGGGCAAACAAACATGTTTCCTAGGAGATGAAAGGTAACGATGTTACACCTCAGGGGGAGGGGGTGAGAACTTATAATTACTTTCGTCGGTTATTCTCTTTCGCTAACATGTATGTTGCACTCGGCTGCCGTCGGCGGTCTTGGCTAGGGAAGCTCGGGCTCGGTTGAGGACAGGATGGTTACTAATGGGTGAATCAGAACTCCCAGCGTACATTTTCCACTATGTACACCTGTCTATTTACAATAATAAATACATTAAGAAAAGGCCTGCTCTTATCAGTTTACATGACACTTCTCGCTAAACTCATTCTACCGTCCTAGTTGTGAAGGGGAGGTGCCTGAACTGCACTCCTATCCTCGTCTGCTACTGTACATACATTCCTACCCTGTTCTACCCTGACTCTCACTTGGTTCACTGGATACTGCCTCATTATCTCCCAATAACACTTGAATTCACACAACCTTTAACAGCATGGCGTATATGAGCAAAGAGACTTACTTGCAATACAAATGTAGATTACAGCCGTTGTCCACCCTCTTATGGTATACATGTCGCCGAGAGCCTCCGGCTGACAACCGAATATTCTGTGATAGAACGTCCCCAAGTCCCCCGAAATTCCCTCATTTAAGGGTTTATTTCCGCTGATTCAGCCTTGACGAAAGAGGGTGGGTGACTCCCCCCTCAGTGTCCTCAATCCTCATAATAACCTCCTCATTGGCTCTCATGGGTGGTTGTGGGCGGACCCCTTGCGTCTGATTGCTGTGTATGCGGTCTTGTTCGATTAAATCCAGTGAACTGAGTGAGGCAAGTGTCTTGCTTTGTGAGTACACCGAGACTTGCTGAGTCTTCACATTCTTAACCTAATTGCCAGTCCCGGTGTTTACAATTTACGGCAATAACTGCGAAACTCTTTTCGCAAGTCTTTAACATTTGGGTAATACCATACTCTTTCTAATCTCAAATTTGGGGCATCACAAACGAATTGTTCAAAGCGTTGCATGACAACAGAAGGTTCATTGCATAGCAACCGCCAAGGCAATGAAAGACTGAGTCGGGGCAGTCAGCTCTCGGAGTTACATGTGAGAGAAATTGTAGCAGCGGAAGCTCACCAATTGGAACCAAGACTACAGAAGAATACAGGAGGTCAGTCTGTGAGGATATAAAGTGTAATATAGAAGATGACACTTCCATATATACATTTCATGACGCGATAACCAGATCAGGATGCAGAACGTGATTGTTGACCAGAATACTACATATAAGTGCCGAGTCAAGGCGAGCCAAGACTTCGTTGCTATGCAGTGTTGCGGTAAACACCTCCTGACAGCGTTGCCTAACAACGCCTCTGTAACTACGGCAATTATGCAACAGAGGTCAAGCTGCATTTCCCACTTGTCCGATTGATGGTTCTTAGGAGAAACTGCAATTCCATTACCCTGTGTGGAGGCGGGGTCGAATAGCTCCACTGTGACCCTGTGAGTCGTAGGAGGTGACATAAAGGGAAGTCTCAATTCTGAGACAGTAAAATATGGTTGCGAGTCCCAAGGGCCTCAGACCCGAGGAAGACTGCGCTGGCAAGGGCCTGCAGCATATACAAAAGACAGACCCATCTTCTCATCAGAGAAGGCGCTCCACAGAAACAAGACCGTAACTGTCAAACGGTAATAATTAATATCTGGTCATGAGCCCCAAATGGCTCGACATCAAGACTGACCGTCAGTTGCAATGTGACTTTGACTTTGAGATGAATACTGTATTGGGATAGCCATCGCCGAAGACAGTTGAGATCCAGCCACGGTCAGGGAGTTGAAATATAGCAGCCGCCAGAGTAACAGTGAAGAATAGATGACTTCACCGAGATCAGCAGTACAAGAAGTAATTATAACAGTGAAGTAGTGGATAATAATTATACTCGTAAGTGTGTAAACATGTGTGTTCAATAAAGATTTGCTAAATCCGAGACCCAGTAAAAGTTATTTGTCATGTGACATACACAACACGTGACAGTATATTTTGGGTCCCCCCCTAGGCCAGGGACCTGGGTCAAATGGTCCTCCTGTATTTGGACCTGTCTAGACATAACCTTGTTTCAGCAAAAGTCAGCAGTGTCATACTGACTCATAGCACTGCAATATAGACTCAAAAAGTGTCATTTATTGCTGTCATCTTCTTGTCATAGCATAACTAACTCAGATTAGTTTTACATTTTGTTTCCATGAAAATGACATAATGACAGAGTAACAAACATGACAAACTGCCCTGCTCAGGTTAAGTATATATAGATGTCACGTCTTCTGAAATTTTGTCATGTGAAGAAGGTGAGGTTTATGGGACTGTAACAGACATTTGTTTGTACTCTTACATAGTTTATAAGTTCATCAGTGATTAAGAGATTCATTTATGGGGCTGCAGTATCATTATCTCTACCAGGCCTGCACAAACTTCCTATAAATCTAGGAGCCAGAATAGAAAGCATAATAGCTCAGGTGAGAAACTTGCTCATTTTAATAATAATAGAACAACTGAAACATCTGTGTTTAAATAATAGCCCATTATTTTCACACTCACTGAAAACCCAATGTGCAGTTGTGAGGATACAGAAAATGTAATGTATTTTCTGCTGCTGCTAGAACATGGGGACAAGAATGATGATTGGGATGACAAGTAAAGAAATGGAGAAAGAATACAGGAGAGAATAGGGAAGGAAATTAAGGTACAAAAGGGATGAAGGAATGGAAAGAGAAATATGATTTTCTGCATCATCTTTTGATAGGTGGTGCACCGTTAATAATATAATAGGAAGAAAATTGTAGACAACCTGGTTCGCAAAGTCTGTGCAAGCCTGATTTGGCAGATAAATTTGTAAGCCAGTGAACTTCCTGTCTGTAGAGGTGATGTCAACAGTTGACCATACTGGTTCCTGAATTCCTGCCACATGTGGTTCAGTATCAGACTTGTTGCAACTGGCTTCATCACTTCTGTTCCTATCTTCATGATTAAATTTTCAGTGCTGCAAAACGTTGGCTTATTATTACATGTTGGTAGACCATAACTGTTACAAGCTTGAAATAATTGGCGAAATCAAGACAAAGGAAACATGTGAAACACTAGCTACCACAGATGATTATGGGTACTCATGCCAAGCAATGGCTGGCAGCCACTTAGTGTCAAAAGGCTGCTGTGCCGTTGATGGGGTTAGTATGCGACAGTAGAAAGCAGTACTTTTTGGGGCTATGCCATTGTGTTGTTTAGTTTGAATACTTTGACATTTCACAAAGTGACAGATGCGATAACAAGTGGCATTCATTTCTGTATGAAGTGATTTGAAATTCAGGGCTCTGTGTCATAATGCTGGTGCCTGTAGTGAATGGAATTTGTTGTCTTGTATATAATTGTAGACCATATTTTTAAACACCATACAGTACAGGCCATTGTTTATTTGGTTATGGTTTATTTAGTGATGCTGTTAATGGCTCAGACTGTGTCACATTGAATGATACAATGATTTGAAAATAAAAAATTGTAAAAGATAAAGAAGGAAGTGGTCATTACCTAATTGGGTTGCCAACCTGAAATTTTTTGGGAGGGGTTGTCGAAAACCACGAGAGTCCCAGTTTGGATATTTGAACTGGGCACCTCCTTGGTTTGTTAGAAGCAATACCACTTGAGCCATCTTGCTTGCTGAGAAGTCTCATCATAATAGTAATGATAGGCTCTGCCATAGCTCAGGTGGTTAGTCCCTGGCTTACCACCACAACAGCCCGTGTTCAATCTCAGGTCAGGTCATATGGGATTTGTGATGGACAAAGCTTTTCTGGGAAGGATTTTCTCAAAGTATTTTAGTTTCCCCTGCCAATTCTCATTCTAGCAACCTCTTCGCATTAATCAATCATCCACGCTGCATAGACTCACTGCTGACAATCTTATTAAATAAGCAACTTTAAAAAATGGTAGTGATGGTCAGTATTGAAAGGAGCAGTAGATATCTATGAACCAAGATAGCTCAGTCAGTATAGTGAATAGACTAGAGGCTGTGCAATATAGGAATTGGTTTTCTTATGGCAAGGCAGATTTTTTTATCTTCCACAGCCTCCAGACTGGCTGTGGGATCCATGTAACCTTCTCTCCAGTGTATACTGGGGGTTTCTTCCCTGAAAATTAAATGGCTGGGACATGAAGTTGACCACTGACCTTCTATTCCCAATAGTGGGTATGAGGAGCTACATCTCCACTCCCCAATACTTTTTCATGGCATGTTGTCTAATTAAGCACAGGAACAACTTTACCATTTTAGTAGCAATCTGAATGATTGTGTGTCCTACAAATAAAATTCTTGTGATGGATGTGTCATAACAGTGATGTCATGTGTGCATGTGTTTATTGCAGGAGAGTGGAGACAAGCTGATTGCTGCTGTATCGCAGACAAGAGCCTGGCCTGTCAGTCCTGTTCGTTGCCTGGCATGGCACCCACACTGCACCAAGCTGGCTGTTGCAGCTTGGGATGATTCAGTTCATGTGTACAGCTCAAACACATTCCTCACACCCATTCTAAAGTGCAAGAGTCAGCGTGCTGTGTCCTCTATGGCATGGAGGTTTGAAATAACTCTGCTATATTTGTATTTCACTCATTAAAAGTATAATTTGAGAGCTTAGGGGTTGGTATAGTAATATTATTAAAGAGAACAAATCTTTGAACTCTAGAGGTCAAACTGAGAAATACTGAAATTCTGTGTGGCTAATAAAATTAGTTGCATTTGTGATGAAATTAAGAATGTTAAATTTGAAGAATACCTGCTACCATTCAGTTCAGAATATTTTTGTCTTCCTATATCCTCTTAAAAATGTAAAAACTTAAAATGGGACTGTAGAACGCTATGAGGCCAGGCTTCCCTCTGTGTCAGAAACACAGCATTGCTCGCATGGTGTTTGTAATGTGTTTAACAATCACATTGAAGTGAACAAGAATGATTATCAGTCAAAATATGAAGCCTGTTGTCCTTGATATAACCACTCTCATTCACTTCAGTATGTCTGTTAGTGTGTCACAAATGCTTCATTTCTGACACTGATAATAATCCTGGCATAATTCTGATTGTTGCTTTTGTATGGGGGAAAGAATAAACACAGAGAATGTTTGAGAACAGGTGTTCAGCAGAATATTAGGATGCAGGAGAGAGGAAGCAGATTACTGGGAGGAAGGGCACAAGGAAGAGAAAGAAGCTGCCACATACAGGGCGATACATAGCCAGCACATTTACCACATGGTTAGCCTGTTTCTGATCCCCAGTCTGAAGCAGCATTTAGATATGGCCAACCCAGTTTCCCCTAAGTTTCTGGCAACATTGTAATGGCACACTCTGGGCACAATGCATTCCATTAGAACAGAGCTGCCATATCAGCACAGCATAAGGAGGATGACTCTCCAGGTATCTACACTGGTAGGTGATGTTAACAGCACCATGCCAAAGAGGAGAGTGAGTATGCAACAGGTGGAGTAGATGGGACTTCAGTTTTCTTGTTCTGTGTCATGGCAGATTATTACAGGAGGTGCAGAAAATTACTTAATGATGAGTTTCATAATTTGTAAATAAGATCTAAGAGTTTGTGACAATGATACATTAATACAAATA
Organism: Cryptotermes secundus; assembly: GCF_002891405.2. Classification (NCBI taxonomy): domain Eukaryota; kingdom Metazoa; phylum Arthropoda; class Insecta; order Blattodea; family Kalotermitidae; genus Cryptotermes; species Cryptotermes secundus. The sequence continues at coordinate 487,527 of NW_019743149.1, read as the reverse complement.
TTATGTTTCTGGACATTAATCATCTTCCTGTTTTTATTCAAAACACAGTGTTTCAGAAACTGGATTCTGTCTCCATCTTCAGGTGAAACCTACTCAATTGGACCCAATTGATAGAGCTAGTCCCTATCTCCAGAGTAGGTTTTAGCTGAATGTGGAGACAGAATCCAGTTTCCGAAACTGTGTCTTTTAAATAAAAACAGGATGATGAATAATGTGCAAAAACATAATATTTGTATTCATAACTTGTATCTGTTAGATACTATTAGGATGGTTACATTAAGGAGGCTGAGGTGGGTGGCCATGTGTCATGCATATAAATTTCTATTCAGAAAATTTGAAGGTAAGGGACCATTTGGAAGCACTAGACATAGATGGGAGCATAATATTAAAATGGGTGTTAAAGAAAGAGGATGGAAGCGTGTGGACTGGATTTATCTGGCTTAGGATAGGGGCTAGTGGAATGCTCTTGTGAACATGGTACTGAACTTTGAGGTTCCATAAAGTGCTAGGAATTTCTTGACTAGGTGAACAGCTGTTAGCTCTTCAAAAAGAATTCTGCTCCATGAAGTTTGTTAATTGTTGATAAAATTAATTGGAGGAGGCTGCTACATTTCAATGATACATGTCAATTTGACACTTATATAGGGTGTTCTGTTTTCATCCACTAGGCCACTGTCTGCATCGGAGCTGGCAGTAGGCTGCGAGGGAGGGGTGTTTGTATGGCAGCTGGACCCAAACTCAGTTGTGACCAGACCCTCCATGAGTTGTGCCACTGTGCTACAGAAACTTCACCACTCACCTGTCACCAGCATCACCTGGAGCCCACAAGGAGATGTACTACTGACAGCTTCTGCAGCTGACACTGCTATGTATGTGTGGGATGTGGCCATGGAGAAATCTGTGGCTCTGAGACGTGTGGGTGGTGGAGGTGTGTCTCTGGTCACATGGTCTCCAGATGGCTCCAAGGTGTTTGCTGCTACGACTGGCATGATATTCAGGTGGGAAGATGATGCACATAATTCTCTGGTGTTTAGCATAAATATCATAGCATGCGAAGTGGCCAAATGAATGGTTACGGACTCTCATGGTCCTGATCTGTGGAACTTTGTCTTCATGGGCAGGCACCAAAGCAGCCCAAATCCATTCAAACTTGTTTTTTTTTATATTGTTCCTGAAGTCTTTTAACTCTTTTCCCACACATGCACACATGTGTTTGCACTTACACACATCTAGTGAAGTTTCTGTTCTTATTTAAAAGATATGTGATAATATTTTCCATTTCACTGAACCAACTTTTAACCCATTTGGAATGGTGTTTAATACATTTATTCGTTAACAGCATATTACTGTTGTACACCATGCCACAACAAATAATATGTCTTCTCTTATGCAAATATATAATTTCTTTGTTGATAAAGGTGGCAAAGGCAAAGTGGCAAAGGTGAAAGCTTTTGGTTCAGAATTAGGCTGTAGACTTCTGGAAATTTTCACCTATTGACAGAAGGTTGTAACCATAGCGTATTAAAGTAGCAGTCTTTACCACCAACTCTTTATTAAACATAGTGACCAACAAAAGTTTTGATCTCTCTCAGACTTAAACACAGACTTCTTCACTATGGTTGAAGTCCCCCCCCCAAAAAAACTGTCTGTATGGCCCACTCCTGTTTGTGACAGGGTGTGGAACACAGATCGGTGGTTACCCGAGCGGTGGACTGTTGTGTCTGGACATGTACAGGCTTCATGCTGGAGTCCTTGTGGTTCTGTGCTGCTGTTTGCTACCTCAGAGGAGCCCATGGTCTATTCTCTGACATTTAGCAAGCTGGACACTGTTTTCCAGCTTGATGAAGCCTCCAAGACTGCTGTTCCTGTCGTGGATTTGACTGAGGTGGAATTAGAAGAAGGGCAGAGGTGAGTTACTCTCAGAATGCATGATGGTTTGTCATTTTCAGGTTTACATGTCTCTGTAAAGTTGGTTGGTTCTACTGAATTTCTATTGCTTAAAACTTAGTTTCAGCACTGCCATTGAGTAAGTTGGCTCAAGTGGTAACATTTTGGGCTTATATTCAGGAGATGTCCGATTTGAATTTCATCTGGAGCACCAACTGTCCTGACTGTTTTTTTCCTCAATCTGAAATAATGGCAACAAGTGACTGGCTACAGCCTGGATAACAGAGGAATCAGAGTTCAAGTTCCAGTAGGGTCAAGAATTTTCTCTTCACAGCATCCAGACTTGTTCTTGGGCCCACCCAGCCTCCTATCCAATGCATACGGGGAGTGATTTCTCAGGGGGGCAAAGCAGCTGGGGTGTGAAGCTGACTCCTCACCTCTAACTTGTGCCAAGGTCAAAAAATATGGATCTATACATACACTCCCCCATACGCTTTTATTGCGTAGTACTTAATTAGTTACACACAGTAACAGCTTTACCTATTTTTAATTGTTAAATGAGGTACAAATAAATAAATTCTCAATTGCTAATATGTGAGGTGGTATTAGAAAGTACTTTGACTGTTATTGTTGTAACTGCCTAGATGAAAGAGAGGGGAGGCCAAGGTCACTCTTCTGCAAGCCTGTTGCATTAGTCTGCCACGTGACATCGTGCTGTGAACATGCACTGTTTTTACCCAAGTGCTTTTACGACTTCATGTTTCATTTCATCTGCAATGGATGGTAAAATTGAGCAGCGTGTCTGCATCAAGTTTTGCATGAAGCTCGGCAGATCGGCTAACAAAACTCTTCAAATGCTTCATGAGGCTTTTGGAGAAGATTCTTTAAGCTCGACAGTGGTTTCTGAATGGCATTCACATTTCAAGGCCAGCTTAGTGTCAGTTCAAAATGATGAACATTCAGGGCGACCAGCACCAGCAAAATGACAGAAAAGGTTGGAAAAATTCAAGAACTCATCCATGAAGACCGTTGCTAAACAATCTATGAGCTTGCAGACACCGTTGGCATCAGTTATGGAGTTTTCCAGGAGATCTTAACAGAAAATATGAACATGCACTGCATTGCTCCTTCATCACAACAACGCACTCACCCACATGTCACTAAAAACCACACAGTTTGTAACCAACAACAACATGGTTATTGTTCCCATCCTCCCTCCTTACTGGATTTAGCCTTTTGTGATTTCGCTTTGTTCCCCAAATTGAAAATGAAACTAAAGGAATGTTGTTTAACGTTTAGAAACAGTATCTGACACCCAAAGGGAATTGCAAGTGGTACTTGACAACATTAAGGAAAATGACTTCCACGGTGCATTTGAAGCATGAAAAAATAAGATGGCATTGCTGTATATGTTCCCAATGAGACTATATTGAAGGAGATGGGAGGCAAAGTTGAGTACTTTAAGCCGGTATTTCATTTTTGACCTAGTCTTGGAACGTTCCGATAGCACCTCTTAAGTTCAACAGGGAAGTTATGAAGGATGAAAGTAGGCAGCATGTTGCAGTCAACATGGAATGGTGGATGTGCCATATTTGATGAGTAATGTTTCCTGTCTTGTGTATGTTTCAGAGTGGGCGGTATTGTCACATCACTGGCATGGGATGCCAGGGGGCAGCGCTTGGCTGTGCTCTTCAAGAAAACAGATCTTGTAGCCGTATTCTCAACAGAAATACATGCTGTGCTACAGGTGTCCCCATGGTAACTACGTGTACACACATGGTTGAATAGTGTCACTGTCTGTGAACTCGGATATTCCAAAATGACCTCAGTTTCACTGAAAGATATGTTGCCTAAGGAGGTAATATTATCATCTCAGTGCAAGTCTGCCTGTGTCTACACATTTCAACCAATTGATTTTCTCTGATAAAAATAAGTAAAGCTATCCATGTAACAGGCCGTGGAGGCGTATAGGGTTGTGAGATGTTGAGGTTCCCACATTTTCTAGACGGTTGGCTCACAGATGGCGGTGAGGTTTGTCAGCCTTATGCGCTGGCCCTNGAGAACCGTGAAAGGTGTAGATCAGGATAGTCAGTGTCTCGTCTGAGATTTGAGCCATGTACCTCCTGAATACAATTCAGAAGCTTTATAACCTGGCCACTGGTCATCCTGTTTAGCAAGGACCCAGGCCTCTGCTCTATATGCCAATACTGACCTTATCAAGGTTTTGTATATTGCCACTTTCATATTTCTAGGGAGGATCTTAGATTTCAAATGTTTCCTAAGTCCATAATGACCTTTGTTAGCCATAGTTAAATGTGTTTTTATTTCCACCATTCTATTATTTTCTCTGTTGATGTTAGAACCCAGGTACCTGAAGTCATCAACTCTATGGAAGACATATTCACCCAGAGACAATGATTTGGGGGAGTTTTCTTTGCTTCCACTATACATATATACCTTCTTCTCTTGATTAATCTCCAGTCCCATTTTGTGTGCTGATTTTTCAAAGGATGTAAAATTTTCTTTAAGACCTGTCATAGGGCAAGACATGATGTCAGTCATCTGCGTAGGCCAATATCTGAATAGATTTTGAGAATATAGTCCCTCTAGTCTGNTGCCAACTTAACTTTTGGGAACAACCAGAATTCTGGTGAATACGGAGGATGATCAAGGACTGGGATCCCTTTTCTGGCCAAAAAATCATGCACGATCTTCGATTTGTGGGGTGGGGCATTGTCGTGGAGGACTTAACNATTTAACTTTTGCCATTTTCATTTGATCCAATTTTATGAGCTTCCTTAGGATTCCACATTTCTCCATCGCACTATATACAGTATAGTCTTCTACAATTTATACTATCATATGCTGCTTTGAAATCTGTGAATAGATGATGTATGCCTATTTGAAATTCAACTGTCTTATCTATTATCTAANCAAGGTGTGTCTGGAGAAATTCCAAACTGCATCAGTTTTCAGCAGAATTTTGAAGAAGGAGCATGCCTCACCATTGTAAGTATGATTCACAGGTTCCATGCACTAAGTATGATTGATTGATTTGCAGATTAACACCAACTTTGCATGCTGCAGAGACTGTTATTGGTTTGCAGGATATGAGGTTCTCACAGCAGTGACTGTGAAGATTACTGTCATCTTGGGTATGATGCTATATAATCTGTGTTCAGAATGAAAGCTGTAAGCAGCAGATTATTCCGAAACAATAACAGTCAACCATGCTACAGGATGGCATATCCTAGAAGACAGAAGTTTTCATTGGTTTACTTTTTGGGCTTTATATTATAGCATGTATAGCTGTTGCTAATCAGTGATCATGAAATGAGCAGTTATACCAGACCAGTTANAAAGATCATCAAATTATCCATTCCATCATGCTAATATATCTTGTGGATCAGATATAATATTGTCGCGTGTTGCCTATGCAGCACAACAAATAACTTCACGTGGGTCTTGGATTTAGCAAATATTTATTGAATGCTCACTTGTTATACCAGACCAGTTACTGGGCAACAGCTTGGTAAACACATTCCTGCAGTAACAAAAAAACAGTTAGCATATGAAAATGAAGATTGTTGCCCGTGTAGTCTGCGCCAAGTTGTTAGAAAGAAGAGAACTGGGGAAACCAAGTCAATTGATAGTTGGCAGTCAGTTCTGTATTGAACTTGAGCACAGAAGTAGAGGAATAGCCATCGTTAACATTCGTTACCAGAAAACGTCTAGTGAAAACATTGCAGAGGAATAGCCATTGTTAGAAGCTGTTACCAGGAAATGTCTAGTGAAGACTCTGAAGACTTAATGTTTGCAACAGTGATTTGTAAAGTGTGGAGATAGTGATAGTGTTATAGTTATTTGTAGTTACTACCTGTAAGTGGCCAGTAAATTTATCCACCAATCCAAACCCCATCTATAGTCACACACACAATGCAAATATTTATTGAACGCTCACTTTTACACACTCGACTCTTCAATCTTCAACTGTACTCAGCGACGGGTGGAGCTACACTCGCTTCGATGTCGGCTATCTAAGACTGACTCATTACACAATGCTTCTAACAATTTGTTGTAACCATGGAGACTCACTGTTAGAATTACCATGGAAGTAACCCTTCTGAATTCCAAACACATGACAGAATCCTGGGTCTGGTCAAGTGGGATTTATGGTGGACAATGTGGCGCTGGGGCAGGTTTTCTCCGAGTACTTCGGTTTCCCCTGCCAATCTTCATTCCACCAATTGCTCCACAATCACTCTCACCTATCATCTGGGGTGGTACAATAGGCCAGAAGTGGCTGCAGTACAAGGGACTTAGTCCCACGCCACTAGCAATAAAAAAAAAATACCAACAAGAGAATGTACATTTTTACAGGCATGGTCCAGTGGGCGTGTGCAGTACTTCCCATTGCTGCATACAGATCTCAAATCTGAACGAAAGATCCTCCAGGAGACTGGTCGTAGTCCAGACTACTCATTGAAGAATATCTCTCTCACATCTACTTTCAGGTCTCCATGATCCATTTCATTCGATTTGGCAACAAAAAATTTTGTATTATCAGTTGGTATGTGATTCAGACTAGAAATAAACACTTGTAACTATTTATACTGGAGCAAGTTGTATTTGGTACATGTGTTCCACAAGCAGACACAGTTTCTTTCATTAACTAATGACTTATTTATCAGGATTATTGGGCTTTTGGACCTTGTCCATCATCTGATGTTCTAAAGAACAGGACATGATCCAGTGATTTGAGGTTAGCTCCTTCTAACAGACCCAACAGAGTAGGATCTCCCACCCCCACGCCTGAGGATGAAAACAGATTCAGTTTCGGAAACATTTTATTCTTTAGAATGTTGGATGATGGACAAAGTCCAAAACCCCAGTAATCCTTAGTGTTTACACAATTGTCTGAACCCTTCTGAATCTACTAATATTATATGCATGACCAACTGCATAAGCTTCTAACTGCAGTATGTGTTACAACATATGCCTTAGTCCAGATCCCTAGCTCTATATTCTGCCACACATGATTCACTAATCAGTATTTTGGCTCTTCATTTCAAATTATATTAATTTCTTTCCTGGCAGTTATGTGGCTTTCAGATGTATCCAAATTGAATGCATGTTTTTGATCCTAAATTATAACTTAATATTTTGGCTTCTACCTAAAATCTCTTTCTTAACTTAATTTCTCATTTAATTAATTTTATATGAATATTCTGAACTTCTATCTCCTTCTGTTCCATGTTCTTTATGACTACCTTCAGGTCAGTAGAGATAATCCAGGAACTTGTAGCAGTTAAGGTAAAGTTATCCCTGTGCTTAACTAATAAAGTACTACGCCTTGAAGACATATGGGGGTGTGCATATATAGATCCACATTTTCTTGACCTTGACATTAGCTGGAGATGAGTGGTCAGCTTTACACCCCGGTTGCTTTACCCCTGGAGAAAGAGCCCCCAGTACTCATTGGATAGGAGGTTGGGTGGATGCCAGAGCCCATCTGGACACTGGAGAAGAGAAAATTCTTTACCCTACTGGAAATGGAACTCCGACCCCTCGGTCGTCCAGCCCATGGCCAGTCACTATATCGACTATGCTATCCTGGCTCCTACACTTGTGGCAGTTACCTGTACAGAAGTCTGCCTGAAAAATTGAGAAGTTTGGACTAGCCTTAGCAACAACTGGGTGGACAACACTGTTCTTGCAAGTGTTCCTTTTCTGTCTCTTCTGAAATTATTACATGAGATACTGGGTTATCACTTATTGATATGTTCAGAAAGACTGAAATAATGTGTGACCTACTGCAGAATATTTGAGTTGCATAGTTGTGACTGATCTGAAGTGCAGAGTCCATAGGCTGGATCACAGTTGATGTGACAGCCCTACAGCAACATTTTCGGATGAGTTCATTTTAAAGTGCCAAAATTATATTTCTGCGCACATAATTTCGAAGTTCCTGGTCATGTAATACAAAGTAAATTTTAAGACTGGAATTTTGCATACTTATGGTTCATCTTTGTTCTATGTTATATTTTTGTTCTACAACTTTATTTGACATTTTGTTTATAACCAGCCAGTAAAGTCTGAGGTATACTTGTGTATTCCACTTCCCAAATATTCTGAAGTATCAGCATCTTTTAATTTTTCTCTATTTTACCTTTATCTTGTAGAGTCTAGCATTCTGTGTAACCACTATTTTCTTTAGATTTTGTAAAGCTTGTATTTCTTAAATGGTTAACATTTTCTTTTTTGCACATGTATATATTTTACAGTTTAGCAAGAATGAGCTCATTACTTTCATTAAATCACTTGGCCTACACACAGACCTTCAAAATATATACTTCATGTAAGAAGTTCTGGAAAATTATGATGGCAGATGTCAGACTAGTGAGTTTAAATTTTTTTGTTGGACATTTTTCAGTTCAATGAGAACCATATCATTATTTTGATCAAATCACTTGGCATACACACAGACTGACAAAACACGCACTTTATGCAGTTATTTCTAGAAAATTATAATGCTAATGTTGAGGTGAACTTTAGGCTTAAATTTGTGCAATAATTGTGCCATTTAGTTTTCTGATACCTGAATGATGTTGAACATAACGTGGAATATTCACCATGTGCTGGAGGAATTGCCTTGCTTGATAAGTCATCTCTGCCATCATGGTTTGGCTGCAGTTCTCGCTGCATTATAAGTCACAGACTTGCATGCTTGTTAAGTCTGTGCTCTTCTGGATTATGATATCAAATAGTTTTATGGACAGGTTTCGACATTTCAGAGGAACTTGCTGCCTCCATCTTCAGGGTTGAAGCATGTAGGACCAGAAATAGGCTTGGTTATTATGTAGGTAAGTTATTTTATTATTATTTTTATTATTTATTTATTTATTATACTGCAATTGGGTTTTAGCCCGGTGGCAGTAGTACACAACAGGACACAACAGACAAGTAACACACAGTAAGTTATGAGGAAGTGGTCAGTAGAATCAGGGGGAAAGGGGCACAGAAAGGAACCAACGGGAAGAAATGAACAAAAGCTGGAAAACAACGCCCTTGTAAGGGATTCATTAGTATTTTTTGTTGCAGGTGGGAAATGGAATGGTGAGGGAGAATGGACCTTTCCAATAACCGTAGTGTATAAGGCAGTAGTCATAGGACCCCATGAGAAGGTGCGAAGAAAGAAAATAATCCTGTTTCTGAATCTATACACTTTAACCCTGAAAATGCGGGCAGTGTGTCCCTCTGAAACCTTGGTAGCTGCACACAAAACTGCAGAGAATGACAATCTCAATAGACCCTGATCTGAAAACCTCAAGAATTATATAATTTTATACGATTATTAGGAATCTGCTTCATATATTCACAGTCCTATCATGGCAGTCAATATTGAAGGAATATAAAATACACATTTGAAGGAGCTCTTCTAAGTAAGCATTTTATATGAATATGTGGAAGAGACTACTGTTGACATATCCACCTACCAGAAGAGTTAGTACCATCTTGCTACCAGCACTTGTAGTGCTCTGTTGGCACACTGTGTAACTATAACCTTATGCGGTATCATTACAATTTTATTGTAGACATAGTGTGTGTTTTGGATTCGCTCTATTGCTACACTGATTTGGAATCCAGGTTACGAATTTCTTAATGTATTTGCACACTGGAAGACCAATAAGGTAAGTGGCGATACATTATGTTGGGAGATACCTGTATATGTGAACAGTGATTTCCTTATTTAAAGCAAGCTAAATCAGAGCTGAAGAGCATCTACCATCAAAGCAGACATTTAAAGCCTGGCGAAACTTAAGCAGTGCAAGGTATTGATCCTTCAATTAGCAGGAGTGTTTGTAACTAAAAATATGCAAAGCAAATTATACTTTTTTTGAATTGCTTCATTTTTGGTCCGTTACACTATCAATCACAAAGTCAATAGAAGGTCCGTCGAGTGTAACAATGTTTTTAGGTCACTTCTTTATCACATTTGCCTTACATGTTTCGGTTTAATAAAACCATCATCAGAGGCATATATTACAAACACATGAAAACACTGGCGTTGTTTAAATGCACACAGTATATGCTGCGTGGACGCTGCTACAGTTGTCGATGTGTAAAAGCACAACACTTACTAGGAAAATTGAATGCACGTTCAACTCTCGCATTCCATTCGAAATTACCCTCAAATTAAACCGTCAATGTTAAAATATTTAAAAGTTTAAAACATTTGAAGTAAAATGTTAGGCTCCTCCTTGTTAATTCATCCCGAAGATGGGAGAAGTCAGCTTGAGGTTGTGTATGCTTATGGTCAGATGTTTCCTATGCGTTGTGTGTTGTGTACTGTACACAACACACAACGCATAGGAAACATCTGACCATAAGCATACACAACCTCAAGCTGACTTCTCCCATTTTCGGGATGAATTAACAAGGAGGAGCCTAACATTTTACTTCAAATGTTTTAAACTTTTAAATATTTTAACATTGACGGTTTAATTTGAGGGTAATTTCGAATGGAATGCGAGAGTTGAACGTGCATTCAATTTTCCTAGTAAGTGTTGTGCTTTTACACATCGACAACTGTAGCAGCGTCCACGCAGCATATACTGTGTGCATTTAAACAACGCCAGTGTTTTCATGTGTTTGTAATATATGCCTCTGATGATGGTTTTATTAAACCGAAACATGTAAGGCAGATGTGATAAAGAAGTGACCTAAAAACATTGTTACACTCGACGGACCTTCTATTGACTTTGCAAATTATACTTATTTATGTTTAGGCACACTCTTCAAGCATGTATGTTATATAAGTATTAATTTGCTGTTTATAAAATATTTTGTTTTCATTTGTTGATATGCCTGTAATTTGAGTTCGTTGTCACTGAGCAAGTAAGGGGGATGATAACTGAGTTGTGCATCTGTTTTACTCCCTGAGCTTGCATTCAGACACCCTGCCCATATGGGGAGCATTGTAAACAATCAGCCAGAATCAGAGTACCTGTGCACTTCCAATTATATATGTCCTATTAGTGTGATGCAATTTATGTAGGCCCTTCAAGTGGACTGCAATTTGTAGAGAATCTAAAAGTGCATTGCTATTAATGAAGTTTACAAGTGCTATGTGTTTGATTAAAGAGAGCTAATTATACAGGGCGAATCTAAAATGTTTGGGCAAACTTTGAAGATGAGTTGCATATACCAAAACAAGAAAACAATTTTTTATAAATGTGGATCTGCAAGTGCCTCCTTTCCAAGTTAACAGCACTGAAAAGACAGACAAGAAGTGCTCAAAATGCCCTTCACGAGGCTTAGGATGTGGCTGGGCATGTCTCATCATGGACTTTCAAACACATTCAGGGCACCTAGGTAGTTGTGGATAGTCTGACAGATGTTCACAATGCGCTGGTGAAGTGTCTCCACATGAAAAACAACAATATATAATGTCTTTTTGTGCCCCCACAGGTAGAAATACAGAGGATTCAAATCAGGTGAGTCTGGAGGCCACACAATGGGTCCTCTATCCAGCAGTTATGATGGGTAATGTTGGGGACATCTTGTACAGCATGGCTGATATGTGCTGGAGCACCATCATGCATGAACCACATGCATTCGCCTGCCGCCAGTGGCACACTTTTTAGTAGATCAGGCAAACCATTTAACAGGAGATATTAGTGGTAGCCTGTAAACTGACATGGCAAAAAAATGCAGTCATACCAGCCAGTCATCCACAATACCTACCCAAATTTCAATGCAGAACTTACTGGTGTCTAAACTGGAGTACATCATTAGAATTGCCTTCTCCCCAGTAGTAATGGTTGTGGAAGTGTATGATTGTGTCTGTATTAAAACCTCCCTCGTCTCAAAAGAGAACTCACACATTGTTGAAAAGCCATAGGCACAAAGTTTCTTGTGCTGGGGATTTAGCATGCTTGAAAGCCTGGGTTCACTGTAATTTGTATGGGTATTGCAAATTCTCACTCAGTACTCTAGAGACAGTCTCTTTAGCAACATTTATCTCTAATGCTGTTTGTTGCGTTGTAATATCCGGATTCTCTTTATCAGGTCCAGGGGGCGCTCCTCAATATTAAGTATCAGGATGGATCTTTCTTGCCCCCATTTTAATGCTCCACGCTTTCTAAGTTGATGATCAATGGGGGAAAGGTTTTATGGTTTGGATGATGTTGGCATGGGAACATTTTCTGGTAGGAGCACACAGCTCTCCAACCATTGCCATTTGCACGGCCATGCATGAGGTATGTCTGCCAGTTCGTTAAATGGCTATACATCTGTATATTGTTGTTAATATTCACTGGTGAATGCCTTGTATATGAAAAAGGTCTGAATGCTAAGTATCGTGGGTAACACTTTTGCGCTGGATCTATGCCCTATGTTGGTAAAATGTGAGGGTTGTGCAGACTGACATGTAAAAGGTTGTGTATTTGGAGGAGCTTTGAAGTTTAAATTATAATACACTGCAGTAACTACAATACTGGAAACTGAAAAAAAGTATTTTATGCAGCTTTCAAACAGGTTGTGAGCAAAGGGTTGAAGGGGTTGAATACGGCGTATTGGGAAAGGAGCTAATCATCTTACCGACTGAGCTCTTGGCAGGGGTTGTATGTCTTCTTTTGCCGTGACATTGCTTGAGTTGCCCATCTACTGTTACCAGAGGTTAGCAGCGATGGCAACGATTGGAGCCCGCGGTCCAAATCGTCCAAATTGTCACAATGGCGGCGGAAGTGTTGAATGATATAATTTGTCGCAGGATATCTGTAGATGATTTAATTGCATGGTTGACAACAGATCAAATGGTAATTGTAGCAGAGGAAACCGTAATATTTGTCGGTATAATATGATCGCAGTAATTAAAATGTGTTGTACGGTAGGAATTCTGGTGAACACAGTGCCCACGGAAACTATATTTTCAATTTGTATTATATTATGTAAGCTTTGAGGTTTTCACGGCGGTGACTATGAAGAAAGCAGTCTTACACGGCGCTACATTCCAGAAGACTGCTTTCTTTATATTATATTTGTAATTGTAGTCCGAATTGTCGAAACTAACTTTAGCCTAGTATTTCACGTTGCTTTAAATTATTTAACCACGTGGAACATATCGGAATTATATGGATCTTAATTCAGAAGCGTTATGAATGAAACGCAGAACCAAGAAACAAATAACTTCTAGAACCAGTTGTCGGTATCAGGCCAGTTCCACGTGCCACTCTAGAAGAATGGAAAATGTTGATGTTACAGTAGTAGTGGTAAATTATATTATATTTAAGCATCCTGTTACATTCCACGCTTCTATATGTATAATACAAACTCCGTCGCAAATGTAACACTTTATTGTAGTTCTTGTTCCACTTCTTTCACACTGCATGTTTCGGCCGCAACCAGCCATCATGAGGTATATTTCACTTCACGTAGCTGTCGCACTGCATTCAATATTAATATTTAAACTCCAGATTGCCAATTGTTCATTGCTCTGTCATCAGTCGGTATCTGATAGTCCAGAATTCCCCTTGTCAATTTTTGTCAGTTATGTTTAAAATCTTAATTAATATTCATATGTCGATTGGTTTAAAATTTTAAATTCTCAATTTAGCTTTAATATTTAAAATTTAAATTTAGATTTAAAATCACAATCACAGAGATACCTGCTCTATGCTTATTTTGATTTTAAATCTAAATTTAAATTTTAAATATTAAAGCTAAATTGAGAATTTAAAATTTTAAACCAATCGATGTATGAATATTAATAAAGATTTTAAATATAAAAAATTGACAAGGCAAGTTCTGGAATATCGGATACCGATTGATGACAGAGCAATGAACAATTGGCAGTCTGGAGTTTAAATATTAATATTGAATGCAGTGTGACAGCTACATGAAGTGAAATACACCTGATGATGGTCGGTTGGGACTGAAACATGTAGTGTGAAAGAAGTGGAACAATAACTACAATAAAGTGTTACATTTGTGATGGAGTTTGTAGTATACATATAGAGGTAAGTTATTTATTTTGAACTTGCGTTGTTGACAAGCATGTCAGCAACAATTATTCTTCAATTCAAATGCAGCCAACACTGAACTGCAGCAAGAAAATAGGAACATGTGACAAATGCACCATTCTCTACTTTAGCACAAGATGAGAGTTGTGAATTTTGTTCCACTATACCTTAATTGAAACAAAAGTGATACAGTAACAACAAGTAGTTACTTTGTGAATTCTGTTTTACTATACTAAAAGTAACTGAAAATACAATTAAAATGGAACTAGGATCCTGTGAACACAGTAAAGAACCTTTGGGCCCCATAAAATGGTGGGAAGTTCTTGAGTAGCTGCACAATTGGCGCCTTGACAAGAAGTGCTCAGCTCCATAAATGAGTGACTGTCCGTTGTTGCTACCTTTCAGAGTAAGAACGTCATATGTGTGCTTGTCATAGTATTCTGAAAGACAGCCAGAATTATTTTATAGAAGAATGGTCATTGTGCATTATTTGGATAAGAAAATATACACAGGATTAATTGTTTCCAAGGACTGTGGTTATCTACTTTTCAGGCAGGGACATTCCATGTCCAATTCGTACAAGAAGTACAAGATTTAACTTGACCCCTCGAATTTTAATGAAATGTTGTGAGGTACAGTCATTCATGTGGGTGAGTTATGCCCATTTTTTAGGCAAGTATGTACAAACGTTTCTGATTTATTGATATTTAAAGTTATTAAGTGCCGTTTATGGTTATACTTTATGTTTTAAAATGCTTTTATGTCCATAATTGAGATATAAGGCTCAAATTAGTCTTTTTAAGGGAACTAAATAGTCTTTCCAATGAAATACGTATGGTACATGTACAGAAATTAATTTTTTAGGATCATTGAATTTCACCTTTAACCTTGAACTTCTCAATATATTTGAATCTTTGTAGCTTGGAATGTACACTGCATGAACCTGTTTGACATAATTTATACAAAAAAAGATACAAATCTTGCTCTCTCCCAAGAAACGACCATTCTGTGTCAAATCAACACGGGCCACAACCTGACCCCAGTGGAACTGAATTATTTTTTTGTGTGTGATTGTAGTCTAAATCTAGGCAAGTTTTCATACTGAACTTCTTTATGGCCATTAGATTTTGGAATGCATGCATCAAAACTACACACGTTTCAGCAACTGTAACGTATTCACACATCCCAATCCTGGAGTGAAATGTGAAGGGGCTGACACTTTCTGAAATTTCTTGCTGAACGTTTCTATTTGTTTCATTTACAATGAGTTTCAGAAGAGCTATATGCAAAATGTGTTGAAATATACTCATGACACTGAGTTCACCAGTGTTGAACTGAGGATCATACATACCAAAACATTTTTTTTGCAACAGGATATGAGCCTATATTTTTCCACACAAACAATTTGACACCCCTCCCAGTTCTGTGTTTATGTGTTCTTGTTCATCACTACCATTGCTACTCTCGCTGTCACTAATCACGTGGGTTTCTGAAGTCACCAGCCTTATGTAATCGCTGTCAAAAATACTATCTCCATCTGAACTAATTTCACCAGTATTTTCATCATTGAAAACTTCATTCAAAACATATACTTGTTCAACCTCTGTGAACACACGATTTGCTGACAGTGATCACCATGATATCACATTTTTATTTAGACTGACCTGCCCAGCTGCAGAAAATAAAAGGTTGTTGATACATGAACATGGAGTTCGTTCATTTCACAACAGTCCAGTGGAAACCTCATCACTCTAGATTTATTCATTCCTTATGTATGGATCAGAAAAATTAAGCTCGCAGCTGAATGTATGGCATATTTAAAGCACAGTAGAGCAATTGTCGTATGTAACATTTACGTTGAACCATGCAAATGGGTAGGAGTGGCATACTGTTCTATATGACTTTCAGTGTACAGAGTTACTGCTTGGACAGACCAGCCATTAGAACTGTATGACAATCATGGGAGAGCAGTTGAATGAATTAATGTATAAGGGGTGGGCCTTCTTGGCCCTTGCACCGCGACCACAGTGATCTATTGTGCTTTAGAAGAGCAGTTAGTGATGCTTCTGTAATTTAAAGAGATCCAGATGAAAGATAGCTCAGTCAATATAGTGACTGGGCTACAGGCTATTATTATTATTATTATTATTATTATTATTATTATTATTATTATCATTATTATTATTATTATTATTATTAGAGGGGGTGGGTTTCTCCATGCACTTAGACCAGTTATTAGTCCACTGTGCGTCCCCCTTTAATTTCTACTGTCACTATACCCTACCGGTATTGGTGCGTGCTATCAGCCCCGTTCAGCCAACGAGGTCGGCCGTTGGTACCTGATATTTCCCCCATCTACCAGAGGCATTGGAAACTACTTGGGCAGGAAATTTTTGCTTAATTTTGCTCAGAGGTCTCCTAGAGACATGAGGATCTTTTACGTGCCATAAATCTACGACACGGGACGCACGGCTTAAAGTCCCTCCCGGAGGTCTTGTTCCCTGAATTCTTCCGCCCTTAAAAATTCCACGATCTCTGCCGGGTTTGAATCCGCGTACCTTGAGTCATGAGGCGGGAACGTTACCGCTAGACTACGGAGGCCGCTTGGGCTACAGGCTAAATAACAAAGGTATTCTGGTGTCATTCCAATCAGGAGAAAGGGATTCTTTTCTTCTCCATAGCTTCTGGACCTGCTCTGGAGCTTGCCCAGCCTGTGTAGGTACTGGGGACTCTTCCCCAGTGGTAAAGTGGCTGCTGTGTGATGTTTGCCACTCACCTCCATCTGTAGTCTGGCCACAGTTTAATGATCCCTCCTGACAGTGATCAGCCCTGTTCATGTTGAAACAGCATTGGCCAACAGTTGGCCACTGAGTTCTTGGCTGCATTTGCACTCTTCACTATTTGGGGTTGAAATAAGATATGTCAAGTGCAGCGTTCCACCATAAAAATTTGGAGTTGTTACATTACGTGCAGGTTTGATCACAATCATTAAATAATGGCTGAATTGCAGTTCAGAGGTTAAGAATATGTAGAGCTATTCCTCCCGTCACCTATACATCTTCATGGTATGGTGTCTGATTAAGCACACAGACAGCTTTTCATGCCATATAAAGGAATTTTGTGCCCTTGACCCTTACTTCATAAGTAGAGTGAAATCATGTAAGTATTCTCTGTAGCAGGTGTGATAAGTTGCGTGAGTATTTGAGTGTGCCATGTTCTCTTTTGGGTAAGAACGAGGTAATGCAAATATCCGGTTCTCTGCATTTTATTGCACTATCTCTGTACTTCCATAGGTTTGTGTCACTTGCAAGCGTGAGATTTCAGAGTGTTTTTGTTCTAAGTCACTTGTAAGCAGTTGATTCCCTAAATTCAAACCTAGTTTCCCCAAAATTGGTGTTGATTGACATAGTACACACTACTCAGATGACGAATTTTCTGTCTCACTGGAAAATTTAATTTTACAGGTTGACTGCCCTGCAGCATTGGAGAATGTGAAATGCGGCAGGAAAGATTTTGTGCCTTACTTTATGAACTTCTTAAGGGAGCAGACATCAAGGTAATGTGAATAAAGATGTGCCTCCTTGGCAGCATGCTTAAAGCTCATTGGATTTGATTTGGATGTTGCCAGTTGTCAGCAAGTATGGTTGCCTAGTTGCCACCAGTGATGAAGAAATTCTTGCTGGTGACTAATTACGCACTTGACATTCAGGTGTTGGCTTTTGGAGTTCTAGGGATCTTATGTGGTCACTTACGGGACAGAGGAAATGACCATCTGCATCCAAAGATATTAAGATCAGCATAATTGGTACGTCGTAACAACCACTCTTTTAAATGTAAGAATTGTATAAACAGAAATGAAGGTCAGCTGTTTTGCATATGATGTTAGTATGTATAATATGATGATGGTAATGTTGAACAAAGCAAAGTCAACAACTAGGGTTCAGTTGTGTGTGATTTAAATGTATGTGTGCATATTCTTTGTAGTGCAGATAACTTTGTTTTGTGGTAATAATAATATGATTGGGCACTCGGGGGTGTTATGGATGGATTTTTACCTCTTGCATTCTTCTTGCTGCTATGGATGTCTGCTGTGGCGGTGTATTTGTAAAAATGTTTTGTATGATTTGAGGTTCTCATCTGTGGTTATTTGACCCTGAAAATGGAGGCGATGTGTTCCTCCAAAACGTTGGTTGCTTTCAACGGACTACGTGGCGTTGTATCCAAGAAGATAGTACTCTTCTAAATGTTTTGCATATTGTGAGGTGTAGTGTTTGTAATTTTGTAAATTGTAATTAGTTTTAATTTGTACTTACATATGTCCGTGCAACTCCTTGATGTGCAACAATATCCACATTGTGTTGTAGCTGTTTAGGGTGAAGGCGTTTGTATTCTGTTGGTGCAGGGTGTATAGTCTTCACAGCTTTACTGGCACTCTGTAGAGTGCTGTAATTAACTGTGCAGAATAATTTATTAACTCTGTGCATGTGCTTGCTTGCCCAGTTTTGTCTTGGGGCTTCCCTAGGATGTAGATGATTATGATATTGTAAGGTGACTGAAGTATGTAGTTACATGATAGTGGGTATTGGGGGGTAACAAACTGGGAGATGGAAAGGAAGGGGTGGGTGTTGTTTTGACTTTATGGAGGTGTTATTTAAATTAAGTCAAATATGGGATTCCTTGTATCTGCAAATGTGTTATTCATTTTTGATTACTAAGGTTATATGTATGAATTCTATGTAGTATGTTTAGTAAATGACATTTGATTTCATTATGAAGTATTTCTAGTGTTTCATTGATTGTGCCATGTTTGTGTCCTGCTTTGAGTATATATTAGACATACTTCAAATTTTATTTGCTTTTGTGGCATGTGTGTATTCCTTAAATCTTGTATTAAACGTTCATTCTCCTCCTTCTATGGCTCAACAGCCCGATGTCGGGCCTTGGCCTCCCTTATCAAGCACCTCCATTCCTCTCTATCCTGCACTGCTCTCTATCAGTTCCTTATGCCCATTAACTTCTTTGCATCTTCTTCCACCGCATCAATCCATCTAGTTCTTGGTTTCCCCGCACATCTCCTACCACCTATTACACCCGTCCCCACACGCTTTAATACCACGCGGTGTATGCCTCGACTAAATTCAGCGGAAAGAGTCTTATATCCCAGGGGTACACTGGTGTTGGCTCGCTTACGTCGTTTTTTTTGGATGCGGGCTCGATCGGTTAACCCCCTAGCACAGGTCCCACATGAACACCCTCACTCCCTGGCTTTTACTCACTAACTCCCTGGCTTCTACTCACTAACTAACTCCTTACCCCCGCTGCTGCTTCCAGAAACCACGTTCTTAGCCATCTCGAACTTTCCACTGGGAGGTTTTCATGACCAAATACACGGACCCCTTCCGGTCTGCACCTTCTAGAAGTTTCGATCCACAGGTCCTCCACCCCCACAGGCACGGACGAAAGGAGGTATACCTACACCCCCCCCGAAAGCAATGGACTCACCAACCTCCCTTCTGTCCCTCGTAACAAAAGGCCAGTTCAGAGGACCATGAACCCTCCGGGGCATCTCGCTTCCACAGCCAAACCCAATCGCTAAGCATAAACAGATAAGATACCTCCGTGAAGGGTGTGTACGGTTACACTATTGTACTGTATAATATTTTCTTTGGGATACGCTCCTTATCCATTCTCTGTACATGCCCAGCCCATTGCAGTCTTTTAAGCTTTATCGTCACTGAGATCTCTGGCTCCTTATATAATTTGTATAACTCTTTTATTATATCTTATTCTCCATATCCCATTCTCTTTTATTGGTCCATAAATTCGTCTTAGGATTTTCCTCTTGGAAGAATTGATGACTGATTCCTCTTTCTTGTTTAGCGTCCAACCCTCACATCCATAATAAAACACTGGTCTTATCATCATTTTATATTTTTTTGTTTTAATCGCTCGGTGTATATCCTTTGATCTAAAAACTGATAGTAACGAGAAATGTCTAACATAATCCACCATAAAGAGTCTTATTATTAGTTGTGTAAGTGTTTATACTATTAACTTTACCTGTGTTTTCCTATTTTTTTTTTACCGGTCATACATGTTACGAAATGCTATGTTGATGCTCACATTAATTGCTCTCTCCCACAAATAATACACAGATTATTGATTGTAAAGCATCTGGTTTACATGGAGTGCTACACTTCACATATCCACATCAGAATATTATTGGTATTTACAGCATAGACTTGATACACTGAAGGAAAGGTTTTCACTCATCTGTGACCTACTGCATAACTTACATTAATGTGATGCATTAATGCCCGATAGTTCTTTGTCATGGTAACCCAAAATTTCATAATTTTGAAGCTGTCATCTCACTTTTACATTAATATGGACTTCTAATTGCTGGAGACTAAATATATGAAGAAGTTGTCTTAAAGTCTAAGATCTGATTCTTCTGCAATATGCAGCATGAACTTTATGTGAGATTGCCATTTGTGTGTGAAAAGCCTGCTCCAGAGTGTGTTCTATTGGAACAGTTTTGTACTGACAGATCACTCCATGTTGCTATTGTTACCCAGTGTGAAGATACATGTCACAACAGCCTTGTATGTGAATTAACATAGGCAGGAGATGTTTCATGAAAATCATATTAATCTTTTGGTAAAGTACTGGTATGTCTGTCACTGTAGATTGTGTTGAAACCAGTAAAACACTTGCTGTTTGATTTCTTGATGTTGCAGGATCTTACAGCTGGTCAATTTCCCTGCCTCAAATAAGGTGAACAGACCATTTCAGAAAAAAAATAATGGAAAAGATCGTTTGGCTCCATTTCCCCCGAGTCAGCATGACCATGCTGATGGCAACATGGGGATGAAGGCTCTGGATGTTCCAGATGTTTCATATTCAGAAATTGAGGAGAGAAGCAAGAGGAAAACTGCATGTGTGACAAAGAGGAAGACAGCAGGAGATCCACATGACTTTGGGAAACCAATTGCACAGAGTAGCCCTGTGCAGGATCACAAACACAGCAACTCTGACACCACACGCAGATGTTTCATTTTAGAGGATTTCATTGTGAAGGGAACAAGATCTGGTAAGAAGAAGGGCACTGGAGCACAAGGACAAATGCTGCAACCTTCTGGTAGCAGGGAAAGCAAGTCACGCAAGAGAATCAATCCAACACGACTGGGTACTGAAGAATCTAAGGGTTTGTATTCATGTGCATCAGTTATGGAGTATAGGTATTTACAACAAAGCAGTCAGTCTCCAGGGATGTCTTTAGTACACATCAGTTTCATATTTTTATTAGAACTTATTTATTTTTATTCAGTGTTACAAAATCTTGTATTAATTTTAGTAGTTTATGAATTTTATTTCTTCTTGATACTCAGGTGGCAGTAAATTCTGTCATTAGAAATCAGAAAATGTAATAAAGACATGAAGCAGAGTTCCTCGGACTTGATTTCATAGTATGAAAGTGCAAAGAAAATTGGGAGGGACTGGCATTGAATTGAATATATCAGCTACTGGTCTGTTGCTGCTGATGTCAATTTTCTGGACAAACCATAAGTGCATAGAAGCTATATTAGACACTGATCATGAGGAGCATGGTCTAGAAGTATATGCAGGGAAAACTGAATGTGTGTTCTTGCCATGTCACCTGAATATAGACAGAACCATAGCACGAGTACAGTGTAACTATGGGATGCATTCCAGATATTGGGACGATGAGAACAAATGAGAATTGCATTTAGGAACAGCTTAATGTTGTAATTTTTCATCTATCACTGTTCAACACTTTTAGGGATGTTCTAGGATTTTATGATTTAATTTCATTTTTCACACTGTCTGAACTTGCTAACACTATGTTGGTAGGGCATGTTTTGGTTGGCATGTAACCAGCATCAGTTACCTTTATTAAAGCATGGACAGACTGTTAATGCTGTACATGCTTGTCAAATTGTATGTAGTTCAGTATATAGATTAAGACTAGGTGAAAAATTGTAATTAAAATCCAATTTAAAACTAAAATTAAAATAAAAATTTAGTTAGTTCCTTGTTGTAGCTGTTCCAATCTGCAGTATTGTATTCTTGCAGTTGTTCATTTTCCATATTCTTGTTGGTCAGTATTTTGATTTTGTATTGCTTCGGTGTAGGTTGATGGCTGAATGTCCATGTGAAATGAATAGTAGTTAAAATAAATAGATATTGCTTCATACAAAGTTTTTAGTTATGTTTACATATTTTTATATAAAAAAAATTCACACGCCCAGCTCTAATTGTTCATAAATGATGGCCATCAGATTGAAAACTAAATAGGGTATTGGTTTTGCATGGTTTCCATGTTGTTACATTCTGCCAAAGAAATTGCCTGGACCAAAATTATAATTTTAACATCTATTACCACACTGGACTGTCTCTGTGATCTAGTGGTCAGAGTTCCTGGCTACAGATCGAGAGGTTCGGGTTCAATTCCCCATGCTACCAGATTTTCTGAGAAGTAGCGGGTCTGGAATGGGATCCACTCAGCCTTGTGAGGATAATTGACGAGCTATTTCAAAGAAATAGGGGCTCCGGTCTAGAAACCCAAGATCAACAGGCATGAGGATCTGTTGTGTTGACCATGCAGCACCCTCTATCTGCAAAAGTTGGCACTAACTTCGCCAAAAAGCTGCGGTCGCGGAGTCTGTATAGTCGCTTGCGGACTACAGGCCACGGAATTTTTTCTGTTTTTTTTTATTACCATACTGACTATCAGAACTCTATCTGTGACTTGGTTCAGAAGTTATTGGGGGTGGGGCAGACACGGGTTATTACCACAAGCCCAG
The DNA here is from genome assembly GCF_002891405.2 of Cryptotermes secundus. NCBI lineage: Eukaryota > Metazoa > Arthropoda > Insecta > Blattodea > Kalotermitidae > Cryptotermes > Cryptotermes secundus. The sequence continues at coordinate 464,789 of NW_019743149.1, read as the reverse complement.
CTGATCGTAATCACCTAGCAGTCAGGGAGCTGGATTTGGTGTTGACTTGTTTGGACCTTGCTCATCCTGTTGTTTCTTCAGAGAACATGAACAGATCCTTGACCCAAGTGGTTTGCAATTTATAATGGTTTCAGAAACCTGTTTCTTTGCATTCTGTTGAATCACATTGAATTTGTTTTGAAATTTTGCCTATATGAGGTCTGTTTCTGATTCTTTTCTTGTCCAGCCAAGGGGACTTTGTCATTTCTCATAAATTGTGTGTCAGAAGCTGCAGTTCACATTTTAATTTTTTGTTTTGTCCCATATAAAGGTGTCAGAAAATGTGGGATACTATAAATTCTTATTCTAGCATGCTTCTAGACTTAAAAAGTGCTTTTTGATGATGCGTTGGAAAGATTAGAAATTTAGTGTTCATGACATTCTAACCCATTAATCTTTCTTGGAAAGTAATAATGGCACTACATAAATTGTTAATTAATGTAGTAGATTAAGAATTCTGTCATGGCATTACATATCAGGAAATGGAACTGTCAACAGTCATTGCTATGAGAACCTCATGTTGTGAAGTTACAGTCGGCTACTTGATGTAGACCATTTCTGCAAGAACCTTCAAAATGACTGCTTCATATTGAAGAATATATTGTGAGCACAGAAATCCTTTCATGAAGTCCATTGTTGGGGCTCTGTAGAAATCGTTTTTGGACACAACAGTTTGATGGAGGTAGAAGAATTGACAGCCATTTGAAGTCTCATGTGTTGTATTCTGTTGTGTATTCTTTTATGAGCTATGTAACAGTGCTTTCAGTAACTACACTGTGTGGGGTTGGCTCATAAAATGACTAATAAATAACTTTGAGAGTTATTTGGCAGGAAGAAGTCATGGCCTAATCAAGGTACTATCCCGGCATCTGGCCAGAGGGATTGAGGAAAACCATAAAAAACCTCAGTTGGGATAGCTGGCATCTGAATGAAGAAGCAGATGAAACACCTCCCAAATACAAGTTTAAAGCATTACTCATAGACTGAACTGCTCTGTGGCAATGAAACTGGGGTGCTGTGTGTTGTCATGTTGCTGATATGTGTTGTAGGTGGAGATGTACGTTTTGGATTGGCATCAAGGTTGTGTGAACCCAGTGCCCCATTTTGTGAGCAGTCAATAGAAACAAGCAACAGTAAGAACTTTGATGAGGAGAGAATACTGCTGCGAAAAGAACGTCTGAGACAAATGTGTGACAACAAGCATGTAACTCACTCCGCTACAGAAGTGGTCACTTCTTATGTTAATGAATTTGTTGTGGCCAAGCCTCATCTGGTGAGCTGCCAAGAAGAGCTGCAGGTGTTAGCAGACATTTACTCTCGCCTGATGGATTGTAATTTGGTTTTAAATATAATGACAGAACTGTATTTTGTGGCGGGCTTGCTTGTGGTTCGGGTCCCTGTTGGATGTGAAACGGATGAGCTTCATCCATCTCAGGAAGTATCCAGTGAGGAAGCCACTCATCATTTGTATCGTGGAGCATGGAACATGAAGAAATGTGCTTATTTTACTACAGTACATAATTGTGTGTATTTTGCTACATCACTGTTGAACCGGCAGCGGCATATTTTAGAGTTATTTGACAAGACTACATTAAGAATGATCGCCGATAACAGATACATTTTAGCATTTATGCCAGATTTGTATGACTTCATTAGTGAATTTCTTACCAGTGACATGTCAAAAACTAGACGATGTGCACCTGTGGTTGCAGGAATTCAGGCCAATGTCTCTTTCCAGTCAGACACTGACAATCGTCACAACTTTCCAACAGACCAGGCATTTCACATTTTTCGCAAGCAACGTGACGGTTTCTATGACATTCTTCGCAAGTGGGAGGCAGACCACATGTTACCTGACTGGTCATTTGCTAATGCACTGGGATCACGTATAAAAACACTTCTTAACCTTCACAGTGAGCCTGCCAACTTTGTTCACTTTGCACGTCTGTTTCGTTCGCAGCTGCTTGGAACCTGCAGTGGTTACTCCAGTTGCAGTGTAAGTGTTACAGTTCATACCATCCACAAACCATAACCTCCTTTCTTCCTTCTTCTACTCGTCCTTGTTTGTTAAGCTTTGTCCATAATAAGTTAAATCACATGAACTCCGAACTGAAATATGTCTGTCTGTGTTACCTTTATTCCAGTCTCCTCACTTCATCACATCCTATCACTTGAGTCATTGAAAAAATGTCTTCAACAGGGGTCAAAACATTTATGGAAATTGGGTAGCCAGACAAATATTTTGATTGCTTATAGCTTCTGTGTTATAACACCATGTAATTCAGGGAGAGTGATGTTTCAGAGTAACATATTGCCTTCATATTGAGAACTGAAGAGTAAGCCAAGTAAAAAGCCAGCAAAAGCAGGCATTTTTGGTCCTGATGTTAGAGGCAATATGTTGCTCTGAAATTCCAGGCTCCATCTGAGTTATGTGACATTACAGCCCAGACAACCGTACCCTTCGGAGTCACTCCTGTGAGAACCTCAGATTGTTTGCCAGAGAAAGGTGATTCAGTAATTTTTGGCACATGTAAGATTAATATGTTGTTGTCATACTGTGTGTCCTAGACACTTGCAGCCTAGACATAAGATGTGTTACAGATTGTCTCATAGTTTCTTTAAACCTTAGGGGCAGGGAGGTCAGTAATCATTCACTAAGGATATGTAGTATGAAGCTATTTAGTATATTCTAGAAACATAACTTCTAACTAACTTCATGGAGCTGAGACCTTCTTGAGAAGCCTGCAATTGTACAGCTACCCAAGCTGTACTCAGCATTTATGGAACCCAAAGGTACATTACCATGTTATATTCTAGGAAAAAAAAATACATTACACCAAAAAATATAGAATGAAGTTGTATGTGAAGATTAAAGTACCTGGTAGTTGAAAATTAAACCAAAGAGTATATTCATGGCTCAGCCCACACTACCTGCTAATTGTCTGGAACCCCAGTTTTGGTTACCCTTAGTCTGTAGTTTTCCGAGATATAATTTACTGTACTTCCAACTAGAACCAGCTGATGCTTAGCTGTGGCTGTTGTGGCACTAGACCATGTCATTCATAATCAGACACTCATGTAATGGAAGTTAGGTAAATTATTTGCTTACATAATATTCTGAATGCGAAATGAACTTATTACACTTGTAACTGTGTCGGCATGCTCATCATCTCAGGCAGCATGCCATGTTTGTTGTTGCAGTACATTCCCTTTATTCTATAGCATTACATCTCCAACCTCTGGAGGCCAGACTCATGACTAGGGTTGACATCTTCAGTTCTACACAGTCGAACATATACTGCTTGCTTTGGTTACCAAACTCCTTTTCTTAATGGGCAAAGGATTGAGGGAGTGGAGGTTAGGTAGGTAACAGCTTTGCTGTTCTGCTTGCCTTAGGCTGTTACAGTTCTTCTGCATGCTGTCTTATATGTAGGTAAGTCAATAAGTAAGTTACAAATGGATATACAACTTAACCAAATAAGAGTACTGATTTGAAGAATGCTTTTATTTCTCAACATAATTTCCATGTACATTGAGGCACTTGTCCCATCATTTCACAAGCCCTGAAAACCAGCAGCATAAAATTCTTTGGGCTGCTGTCGGAACCAGGCGGTGCCTGGGATCATGAAGGCATACTGTTCACCGCATTCCAGCCTCAAGGACAAACCGTAAATGCTGACTCCTATTGCAGCATCCTCAGGAAACTTCTTAAGGCTAATCAACGGAAATGATCAGGACTCCTCACGAAAGGCGTGTTGCTCTTACATGACAACGCAGTTCCCTTACTGCCAACAAGACAAATGAGATGCTGCGAAATTTCAAGTTGGAAGTCCTCGAGCATCCTCAATATAACCCGACCTTGCTCCAAGTGACTTCCATTTGTTTGGTCCTCTTAAACATCAACTTTTGGCTGAATGTTTTCCCAACGATGAAGCTGTAGAAAGGGAAGTCACCACCTGGTTCCGACAGCAGCCCAGAGAATTTTATGCTGCTGGTTTTCAGGGGCTTGTGAAACGATGGGATGAGTGCCTCAGTGTACAGGGTGATTATGTTGAGAAATAAAAGCGTTCTTCAAATCAGTACTCTTATGTGTTTAAGTTCTGTATCCATTTGTAACTTACTTATTGACTTGTCCTTGTAGCAAAGACTCCAACCATAATCCACACTTCGCATGATTACACTTCCTCTAAACCATTACAAATAATGGCAAAAACAATATTTTAGAAAGTGATTATGACTTTGTAATTACAGTATGTTGAATTTTGAATGCATTGTATTTCCTCCATGGAGCAAATGACTGAGTGGGATTGCTGAAAGGAAAGGGTAAAGTCATCCCTGTACTTAACTGATTAAGCACTATGCCATGAAGATGTATGGGGGATGTGGTGTATAGAACCATGTTTTCTTGACCTCGGCACTAATTGGAGGAAAGTGGTCAGCTTCACGCTAGAATTCCAAAATGCCATCTTTGAAATGCTAAGTGGTAAATTAATCACCACCCAAAATTCTTTGGTTACCATTGGTGACCAGGCAGTCAGATTTGTTGACTCTTGATCTTTAGTGTTCCAGTAGTGCCTTTCTCCACATTTCCATTTGCAGTACTGTTTTTTTTTTGCAGTTCTGTAGCTTTAGGTTAGAATGATTTTGTAGCACACCCTACAGTACTTTAAGTTTTTACCTTAAGCAGTACAGTGACTTGGCACTGGACTGAACAATGAGAATTTGCTTCCTGACAGAGGCGGAGACTACTACTATTTTCCACTGCATACATACCAGCTCTGTGGACCATGCAGTCTCTTATTCAGATGTCATTTGTTAATGATTGAATCGTATCTGCTTGTAGTTTGCTTTTTGATACAAGAGTTCGTTACATGGTGGAAGGGAGAAAACCTAAATATTTTAGCATTTCGTGATTATCCAAACAAAGAATTATGACACTCCAAGATTCATCCTGTTGTTGATTACTTATGGCTCTAACAAGATAGAAGAAGTGAATAATATGTTCCTCTAAAGGGTTCTGATGATGGTATATAACACTCAGAATTGCTGGGTTTTTGTACTTTGTCCATTGAATATATTTTGAATATGTTTCTCTCTTCCTGATTATCTTTGTGAACAATGAACTAGATGGTGTGGATTGCATTACATTTTCTGCTGACTAACTTTAGCAGCCTACATTGTACTCTATACTGATTTTCTCAGAAATGACTCACTGCACAAACAGTTCTTAGACTGACCTTTGACATTTTTTTCTTTCTCTTGGTGTAAATAATAGTTGTATGTTCAAATAGTAACTGGTGTGGCAGTGTAAGTGAATTTTATTGAACAAAAAGTGAATATCATTTTACATATATAAAATCCATTCAAGATTTAAATATTGTGCCATATGGTAATATTGTTAAAAGGTAAAGTTTTCCCAGTGCTGAATTAATTACCATACTATGAAGAATATGAGGGATAGGAGGCATGGCTTCATGCAGTCTTAACATTTGCACAAGTTGGAGGTGAATGGCCAGCTTCATTCCCAAGACAGATTCCGTGGTACCCATTGGTTAAGAGGCTTGGTGGCTCAAAGAGTTTGGTCTGGACCTTGTGACAAATAGAAATATTCCTACCCCTATTGGGAATCAGACCCTGATTATTTAGCCTTGTCAGTCACTATACTGTCTGATGTGTCCCACTTCGCTGATGGTAATCAAAAGGTAAGGAGGCAAAACCATTAAAATAAAGAACTTCAGCCTATATTAAGAAATAAATTATACAGCTTATTGTCAGATTATGTTCATTTAGTGGCAGAAAATATTATTTGTAATTTCTCTCCTGCACCATAAAGAAGAACATAAAAGTGGAGGATTTTAGGTGTCCTGTACAAAATTATGATGAGAAGGTGAAATAATTTTTCTCCCACAAGATTTGCATCGACAGTAACTGAACATCAAGGCCAATGAAATATATAAAATCCAGGGAATGCATTTGTGAAATATGTGGACTCCAGATTAAGTACATCTTTCCACTTCTCTTTTATGTTTGACTTTTGGAAATGTGAAAAATTATGCATTTTTAAGTTATATGTAATAACAATATTGTTTAAGATTTAAGACACTGAAGAAGAGAAACTTGGATTTAGTGCTTTCAAATTTTACATTTTTCTGAATATCAGTAAAGCAGTGGTGCATTTTAACCGATTTTACGTTTGTTCAAACTTAATTTTTCCTGACTTCACATTTAATTTTTGAGTTTAACAACGTAAATTTCTGGTTTTATGTTTACAACATTATGTGGCAGAATTCAAAGAAGCACTGTCACAGTTCCGCTCGTGTCCAAAATTTATCATAGTAAAGTAAGCATGTGAGAGCTAAGAGCTCAAGAAGATAAAGAGACTGTCCTTTATTATCTGGTTAAGTAAATAACAGGGCATATAGGTTACTCAAATCACATTTAGATTTTTATTATGTTCAAACATGCTTATTTTATGATATAAAGAAATTTGCATTTTTGTTTATGTTCTTGAATTCTATGTTTATTATAGTAGTTCCTTCAAGAATGTGAAATAAAGGTTTTCTTTGTACACTGGTGCAAGGATCTCATGAGAACAAACAAAGTTAGAAAATTCTATCTGTTTGAAAAAGACTTATGTGCATCCTTCCTGTCCTAATAGTTTGTAAACTGAGAACTTTTTTTTTTGCCCAACTGTACACTTTCATTTTTATCCCTGAATTTTTATGACAGGAGCAGACAGCATTTAATGACAATGGTGGTGAGAGCCTCAGCATTCTGAAGGATGTGCACCCGGAGAAGCTGAGTCGTCTGCATGAGAGACTGGTAAATCCAGTCCAGTCTGGTGGCCCCTGTCCACTTCCATCATTCCCTGGACACCAGGAGTTTTACCATGACTTCATCCTGCACTCCTCGAATCCTGCTTTTCTGCAGCATTTGGCCGACAGTCTTGCCTCTCAGATACTGGCACTCAATGAGACCACTTTTGTGGCATCAGATTTGGAGGATAAAGGTAATGAGATAATGGATATTAAATGTTTAAGTACAGATCAAATTTTTATAAAGTGACTCATTGCATGTGCAAAAATGTGCACTTGACTGGCATAAAACTCACTGAAATCTCAACAGGAAGTGGTTACTAACTTCCCCAAAAGTATCTATCCTCAGAAACTTGGAAAAGTTTTGGAAATATTAAAATTCTAAGCTTTATGTAATAACAGTATGCATTACGTGCTGCTGCTGCCTGCAGGAAATGTTTGTGGCCGAGGTTTTCTGTGAAAAGAAAATTGTGTTGGAAATGCCTGACCTCTCTTTATCTTAACTGGCAACAGACTGTCGCAGTGCCCAATATCTAGTTGACCACGAAACAAAGAGAGATACATTTCTTTCTGTCAGAACTTGAACAGCTATAACAGTTGGTCATTGAGATATGTGGACCTTAGATGTAAAGTGATCTTTGATAAGTACTTTATGAATTTCACTAATAGCTACTCTTTTGACATAACAAAATGCACTCCAGTTTTAAACAAATGGGCAGAACCTTCGAAATAAACAGTTCCTGTTTCCATATGTAACCTGTCTGCTGAGCCACTGTTCTACATTAAATCTTGATTTTGCTCTTTATGACACTGTCAACAGTGGAAACTTGTTTTGAGCAAAGGTCAGGTGTACAGTGCTGGCTGAAGCATAAATACATCTCTTACTGTTGCCTCATGGTCCATTCCATAGCTCCTTCTAGCAAAAACTTTTACATTGCCAAGGACAGAATGAGGCAATTCCAGGCTTACATATAAACTGTAGTCTGGTTGTCATTTGTATTTTTTGTCTGAAACGTTTTCTTTCATTGTCCATCATCTTCAGTGTTTTCAAACTTGTTTCAGAAACTGGCTCTGTTCCAGCTCTAGGTGTAAACAAGGAAAGGTTCCTTGTTTAGTTGGGCCTATTACGAAGATCTAGTCTTTATCTCTTCTAGCAAGACCACTCTTTCTAATGGGCCAAGCTATGTAGAAAACTTTTGTCTTTTACATCTAATGATGGAAATAGATCAAATTTCTGACACTTATTTAGGAAAACTCTAGGTGATAGACAATGTGCAAATTAATAGCCATTTTTATTATTAATACACCATCATTACAAATATTTAGACTTCTCTTGAGGAGTGATTTCTTTGTAGAATATTGTATTACACAAGGTTCTGAATGGCACTCACTCACAATTCTGGAATATTGAAGTGAGGTGTAGTACATATAATTGTAACATTCAAGACTACTGGAACCGGAAAGGAGAGCGATGGCTAAATTGAAGATCATTTATAATATCAGTTTCTGTGATGTAGGATTTGAGGTTCTCACAAAGATTACTATGAAGAGTACCATGTTGTGGGATATGACATCTTGTAGCCCAATAGTTTCTTGTCACCAGTTCAGAAGAATGTATTTGCTCCATCTTCAGGTTTGAAGAGTAAGTGAATGGGCTCCACTTGCTGCTTCTTCCACTGTAGGTTTACTCGTCAACACTGCAGATAGAGGCAGGACATTCCTGCCAAATGTCAGTGAACCTCTTTTGGAGTACACAGCATCACATCTTAGGAGTTAGTACTTTCGTCTGATGCAGTTATGTGGTTTGTCATCATTAATAGCAGTCATATCAACTTGTATATTCATTCAGGGTGTTCAGTATTTCTAAGAAGATATCTGCTACTTGATTGTGAGCCTAATGTTAGAAAGCTGCACGATTATCATATTTTTATGAGTAAGTACCTTAAAGTGATTGTGGAAATGGCAGTATTGAAGTGTGTTGGAAGAAATGATGACACTTGTTCAGTAATCTTCTTGGTTAGGTTGATATTGAATTGTTTAGCCATCAGAATCATATTGAAACCATTCTTGATATTGTCACATATATGATTGACTGTAGACAAGGTCTGGATTAGTAACTTGATCTATTGAATGCTTACAGATCTTAACCACAAGTAACTATAGAGCTGTCGCTAATTCACATGCTCTACAATTCGCTACGGCACGCAGTAAGTCTTCTCAGTCCTTGTATCATCACTGGTTGTCACCTGGTAATGACTTCCAACACTGTAGCTTCTTCAGCTTACATATTCATGTCCTTACTGGCTGGTGATTGTCTCACAACTCACTGAACTCGAGACTTGTCCTGCTTATAACACGCGGCATGGATCACACAGAAGACACCTCTCCCAACATTTCTTATATTATTGCATCACATGGCTGTCATTAGAATACATAGAGAACTCCATTCCTGTGTAGCTGTTTACAGCCAATTACCTAGCAGCAGCCATTGATTACAGAGTCATTACATAGCAACAGGTCTACATGCCACAATATGTAATTAGTGTGAAATTCATCCATTGTACACATATATTAAGCATATATATGTACATGCATGTAGATTGCTGTCTAGTCCAGGTCATACCACTGTTTTGTGCTAGAAAATTTGGTATACTCCATAAGCTATGGGATTGAGGGTGCATCTATTCAGTTAGTGATACAGACCATTGCATCATCATTAGAAAGTTACTAGAGTCAATTTTCAACATACTTTGGTATTCATACATCAGTGGGAAATTCTGATATGCTTAACACAAAACTTCTTTTCCATAATGTTGCATACACAAGGTATAATGTACCCAGGTTTGCAGAGTAGATAGGCATCACTTTCTTTCTCGGAAAGAAATTTCTGTTGGATTTCCCTCACCTACAAATATTGTCATTCCATTTCAAGTCACATATGTTTTGGTCAGCATAGTTCAGAAGGCACTTTTTGTTTATGCTTTAACTCTACAGTCTTCCATGAACTTTGGCCTCTCTTATAGCAGATGTCTATTCTTTCTGTTGTTTTTTTTTTTGTGCTCATTGTAAATAGTGGTTCCAGGAGGAGTGGGAGGTAGAGCTGTAGGATTAAAGTTGTATGGTTGGAATATCCCATTGTCAGCTCAGTCAGTATAATGGCGATGTTACAGGCTGGCTGACTGAGGAATTTGAGTTTAGTTCCAGGCAAGGGCAAGAGATTTTTCTTCTCAGTAGCATTCATACTGGCTGTGGGGCCACCCAGCCCCCCCCCCCCTCTAGTGGTTACAAGGGGCTTTTGCCTTCAGGATAAAGCGGCAGTGACCAATGGCTCAAGTGGTAATGCCTCTGAACTGTATTTGGAAGGTGCTCAGTTTGAATGTTAGCCAGGACACTGAGTATCCTGCATGATAGTTGTCATGGTTTTCCTCAGTTCTGCAAGGTTAATGCCTTAAAATTAGGATATGCCTCTGTCCTTCCTTGCCCATTACTATACATTATTCAGTAATAATCCCGTTACTCGTCCCTTTAGTGTGGCATCTCTAGGTAAACCATAACTGACTAATGAATGAGATGAATAAAGTAGCATGAGAATGATCACTGCATCTAGTTCTTAGGTTAAGAGTGTGTTGAGGTGTATTTCCACAGCACAGTTTGTCTCCATGTTTTGTTACATGATTGAGCGCATATATAATTTTACCTTCAGTTTTAAATTTAAAGCCAATCATCAAAGAGATAGGTATAGCAACAACAGGAGGTCCTTGCTTTGAATTTCAGCTAGGACACAACTATCCTGAGGTCTCTGATGGTTTTCCCCAGTATTTCTAGGCAAATGTTACGATAGTACCTCTATTAAGCCATAGTCACTTCCTTTCCATATCCTTTCCAGTTCATTTATTTATCATCATATGATCTAGTGCTGTATAATTCTGACACTGTCAGCAATCATTATTAAGCAGTCAGCTAACCAGACTTCAGACCCCCAATTTCACATTCCTCCCATTTTCATGGAAATGTATGTTTCTTAGTGGGGTTGTCAGCCTCCATGTTATCTTTCATTACAGTTTGATTAAGGATTAAGTTAGCATCTTGTGCTGATGATTGCAGACACATCTGTTGATGATACCACTCGCAGCAATTACTTGACATGTGTGTCAGCTCTCCGCTTGCTTGCCAAGTTCCTTGGTTTGGTCACGTTCCTGCCATACAGGTCAAGAGTGAAAGTGCTTCCAGAAGACATAGTAGGATCACAGTCTGCAGTACGTGCCAAGGTGAGATTGCTGAACATTGCACAGACTGAACGGTACCCATAGAGGATAGATGTGAGAAGTAGTTGGTACTAGTGCTCTTGGGCTTGTAGTGTGAATTGTCTTATTCTCCTTTCATGCTTTGGATACCAATGCCTGTTGCACCTTTAATTGGCCTTCCCATCTTCTCATTGGGCATCCAAAATTTCTTTTCCAGTGGATTTATATTTTGTTACCAGTTTAAGTGAATGCAAATGTTACAGCTGTTTGAGCTAAGGAATTTTTAGTGGAATTCAATGCTCAATTTGGAATGAATCCTGACACCAGTCTGCTAATCATGTTATTCAGTTGCAGACATCAGCATTGTGGCTTGTAGACCCATTGCTAGGGGACGACCATGAAATAAGAAGCTATACAACTGCTGTTCCTCTGCAAACAATGGTCTTTGCTAGGCAATGGCTGAGTAGTGATCACATGGGCATCCCATCAGACATGAACGCAATAATTGCAGAGGAACAGAAAAATGGTGTTTTCTGCGCAGTCCATGCTGAAATGTTATATAAGCAGGGCCAGTCAGTCAGTCAGTCAGTTGGAGAGTAAGTTAGATAACTGCTAGGGTACAGTTTTTAGCAGTTGTTAGCTGGTAGAAGCTGGTAGTTGAGGCTGAGGACAGTTCAGGAACCCAGATTGTGCTCCGTTGAAAGCCACTACCAAACAATGGCTAGCGAACACCGTTACAGACTGAGAAGACTAGATTCTAAAGGGTTTTGACAAAGGTGTATAATACTCAGAATCATTAGGTTTTTGGAATTTGTCCATCGTCCAGTATTGTAAAGAATAGAAAATATGACATTTCAGAAACTGGATCTGTTTCCATCCTCAGGTGAGGTGGGGAGACACCTACTCTTTTGGGTTCCTTAGAAAGAGCTAAAAGTGATTGAGGTTAGCTCTTTCTAAGGAACCCAAAAGAGTAGGTGTCTCCTTCTCTCCCGAGGATGGAAACAGATACAGATTCCAAAACGTTGTGTTTCCTGGTTTCTAGAATACTGAACAACGGACCAAGTCCAAAAACCCAGTAATTCTTAGAAGACCTAGTGTCTTATAGTGATTTGTGAAGTGTGTAGAACAGCGAGAGCATAATCCTTACTTTAGTTACAACTTGTGAGAGTTGAGTAAATTCAATTACCAATCCAAACCCCATCTTAAGTCGTTCAATCACGTGACACTTTTATGCTCCAAAAGCAGTTAGAAGCTCCACAGATTGATTACTATCCAAATAGTGTCAGTCCAAGGTCAGGGTTGCTACCTGGAAGCCTCTGACAGGCTGTGTGTGTGTGTGTGTGTCAGAGTTACCCTACTGTTGTTGTTATTGCAGAGGGTGGGTTTCCCCATGCACTTAGACCAGATATTGGTCCATTGTGTTTCCCCTTGTTATATTCTACCAGTCTCTATACTCTACCGGTACTGGTGCGTGCCGTCAGTCCCGACTCAGCCAGCGAGTTTGGCCTCTACTGGCTCAGCGGTATCTCGATGCTTCCCCCATCTACCAGAGGTGTTAGAGACTGCTGTTGGGTGGGAAATGTCCTGAATTTGGCTCAGAGGTCCCCTTGAGACATGAGGTTCTTTTACGTGCCGTAAAGCTACGACGCGGGACCCATGGCTTAAAGCCCCTCCCGGAGGACTTGTTCCCTGAATTCTTCTGCCCTTAAAAATTCCACGACCTCCACTGGGTTTGAACCTGCGTACCTTGAGTCACGAGGTGGGAACATTACCCCTAGACTCTGGAGGCCACTTTACCCTACTGTAACTCAGGTGTCAGAGTCTCTTCAGTGAGAACAGAATGGCACTGGAAGGTGAGGTTGATGACTGAGTAGGAGAGGCTGTAGGAGACATATCCCACTTCCCACATCTACCGAAACAAAAAAGAAGTTTGGGAAGACTTCTGAAATGATGAAAGGTTTCTGTTTCATAATATCCGGTTTTTAGTGGGCCTGATTTTGCAAAGGAGAATGAGGAAGCGGAGAATTGGTTGATGTATATGAGGAGGAAGATGATCTTTAGGATAAAGATGGTGGAAGGTGAATAAGGAGAATGGGTGTTAGGCAGGTGGGGATGATGATATGAAGAAGGGAAGTATGAACACTGAAGATGAGGATCATATCAGTATTGTTCCTTTCATTTGCCATTCATTCACAGTGCACAACACACCCCACCTTTCAAATCATGCAGTGGCACTTTAAGAACATTATCAGAATTCTCTGTGCTCCATTATCTGTTATTGTATCTCTTTACATAACCACTTAAAATGAACCATGCTTCATAAGAATAAAATACAAGTTAAGGGTCAAGAAGTCCATTGAATACTGATTCCTGAAACTGCTTACAGTCCGGAATTATTACTATGTAATCTTGAGACAAAGGGCTATGGACAGCTTTAGTTTGTAAGGCCATAACTTCAGCACCTTGTACCAATGCAAAATGTACTTTTTGCCAATCCATACTGAAGAACCAAAAGACATAACGACTTCTCTGGGCTTGCATCTGGTCAAACACCCATGTCTTGAAGTTTTTCTTCAGTCAGTATATCTGTTTCAAAATTTCTTTTTATCCAGCACTGTTTCCATAGAACATAATTTTGTTATTATGCTGTAAATCCTTGCTTTACATGGCACTGTAATGTCAGAATACAAGGTGGTTCAAATATGACTGGAACTGATTTAAAAAAAAAAAGACATAATTGCCAAACACTTACTTGCACATGTCAGTCTTCAATGTACTCCCCTCCAGAGTCAACACATTTTTTCCAACTTTCTGGAAGCATCCTGATGCCCACCCCAAAAAAAGACTTGTGGTTGGCGGTCTATCCACTCCCAAACAGTCTGGATTACGGCGTCGTCCACAAACCGCATGCCTTGCAAGTCTGATTTGAGCCTTCTGAACAGGTAGAAATCACTTGGTGCCAAATCAGGACTGTACGGCGGATGTGTCAGAAGGTTCCATTTCAATTTCTGGAGGGTTTCCATTGTTGTTTTGGCCATATGGGGGTGATTGTCTTGAAGGAAGACTACCCACTTTCCACCTCTCTTCCGCCTGGATCGGATCTTTTCCTTCACGTCTGTTGCCAGGAGGTCTGAGTAATAAGCTGCATTGACTGTTCTGGCATCTGTCAGAAAGTCTACATGGATAACCCCCAGCCAGTCCCAGAAGAACGTTGCCATCACTTTTCCTGCTGAATGGCTCCTCTGCGCTCTCTTGGGTTTGGGAGAACTGGTATGCCGTCACTCGCATGATGATTGCTGAGACTCGGGAATGAAGTAGTGCACCCATCTTTCATCGGTGGTCACTATAGACTTCAAAAATGCATCACCTTCTTCTTCAAACTGCTGTAGGAAACGATTGGCAACTTGCACGCACACCATTTTGTTCACATCCGTCAAAGTGCATGGTACCCACCGTGCATTCACCTTGCGATAGTGCAGGTGATATTTCACGATGTCTTCTACACTACCAACACTGATGGACAGCATTGCTCCAAGTTCCTTGATAGTGATGCGCCTATTCTCATGAATAAGTGTGTCTGCACGATCAGTGTTTGGCTTGGTGATGGATGTTCGCGGCCGACGATCATGCGGTTCATTCTCCACGCGCTCTCTGCCCTCTCTGAAGCACTTACACCATTCAAACACACGGGTCTGTGAGAGACACTCTTCCCCATACTGTTGGTGGAGTCTATGGTGAATTTCAGCGGTGGGACGTTTTCTCTAACGAGGAATTTGATCACAGTGCGTTGTTCCATGCTCCGCGGTACCTTCTGTATGCTCATCCCTCTAGCAAGTCCCAGACAGCACTGAACAGGTTCTAACCCTAACAAGAGGGAGAGTGGAGGTTGTGGCTACAATCTCTCAAGGTTGCACAGCTGCTGTGCAGTGCGACTTGTTTACAAAAAAATCAGTCCCGGTCATATTTGAACCACCTAGTACTTCTTGCAAAACTTTCTGTAGAATTTCCTCTATGAAGATTGTTGTACACAGGTATCATATGTGTAGGATCTGAAGCTTTCACAGCTGCTGAAGTCGATAAAATCTTATTGGACCATCAGCCATACATGGTTAAAAATTTCTGACATTTCAAGGACTGTCTCTGTCATCACCATTAGGATCTGATGTAAGACTGACTGATCCCAAGAAAATTTTATTGATTGAAAAATTTCTGTTGAACACTGTATTTCACAACAGTGGGAACTGTACTTGTACATGTCTCAAGGACAACAAAACTAAACACACACAGTGCTATCGACATAGGCAGCTTCAGTTGAGTGACTAAGCAGCAGTTTGGCAGCCGACAGTGTACAGACATGGAAGAACAAATTTCTAGCCAGCCAGTCTAATGGTAATCTGCCTTTCCTCTCTGTAGTTGTTTGTTTCAAAGTGTCTGCCCATTTCTTGCATTTCAGATCATTCAGAGTAATGCATGGCTGCATATTGATACAAAGGAAGATTACAAAATTTATGTAGAAATAAAACTCAGTGTGTGGTAGTAATATCAAAAGTAACAGCTATTTGTAAAATTTATGAAGTGTCAGTATTTATTTTGTATCTGAAAGCCAAGTCACACCATCACTGACTGTTGTATGTAATTGGCCAAGTTGTAACTGAAGAAGGGTATCTCTGTTGGTTAGTGATGAACTAGACAACGGCCGTTGTGTTGCTTTGTTGCGTGTTGAAGGAGAAGAGTGCCATATACTTTGGTGAAGTTTGTTCTTAACAATTTCTTGTTGTCATACATAAGATTTTGTATTTATTTCTGTACCTGATGAACAAGAGCCTGTCTCAAATATGGGCTATGTCTTGCAGTTATGTCCACAGTTGGAAGTCTTGGGATGCATAAAGGAGGCCAAGCAGAGTCACAAGTTGGTGCTAACGTTACCATGGGTTGTAAAGTACCTGTCCATGATGGATCCAGTCTCTGCTCACCTCCCTTATTATAGTGCTGTGTTCGAGCAATTGTTTGGTGTATATCAAAACATGCACTTGTCTGGCAGAGCCTCATTACTCATCAGACTGGTGCTGGGCTGGCTGTTTCAGTCTTCAAACATTCTGGAAGGACTGTTCTATGCTTGGAAACAAGATCCGAGCATCAGCAAAACATTACACACAGGTTATTATTCCTTACAAAAGTTGTCATGTGTTGTTAGGTTGTGGTTGTCTAGTTTATCAGGTGATATATCTTGGCATTAGTATTGTCTATGAGAATCCATCTTCAGGATGCAAATTCTACCTTGGGGATGGTAGCATTGTGTTCTTCCAAAATTTTGGTAATCATGTGGGGAAGTCATAAAATTGTAATTATCACCCAGAAGAAACAGAGACACGGGTGCAAGAAATTTTATGTGAGTTTGTCCTTCTATACATATGCCCCCTGCAAGGCCACACATTTTCCTCAATGATGAACTAGCTGCTGGATACCATGATCATAGAAGGTCTCATTTTGACTGTATGGGAAGTCCTTCACTACTGAAATTACATCATCATCTTGGAACGCTTACCACAAAGTGGCTTCTTTAGCCATAGAAAGAAGAAGTTGTTCAGTGCCAGGTCTGGTGAATATGGTGGATGGGGGAGAATTTCATATCCCCAACTGGCAGTAAGTGTTGTCGTAGCATGACCAACATGACCTGGTGTGTTGTTGTGAAGAAGTTGCACACCTGTTTTCCAGCATTCTGCTTCACATTTTCTTGATTTCCTCCTGTAATTTTCTCAGAAGGTTCTGGTAATTCTCGCCACTGATAGTGACGCCCTTTTATGCGTAGTCGGTCATGATGACAGCCTGCCAATCCCTTAACACGCTCAACATCACCTTTCCTGACAATGGCTGGGATTTGACCTTCTTTGGTGGTGGCAAGTCTTCATGTTTCCACTGCTTGCTCATTTCCTTTGTTTCAGGGTCTTAATGATAGACCCAACATTCATCCATTGTGATCGGACGGTTGAAAAATTCCACCATTTTGTCTTGACACAACTGCAGATTTTCTTTACTACATCCATCCGTTTTTGTTTTTGAACTGGTGTCAGCAACTGTGGCACCTAATGCTCAGCAACCTTTGTGATGTGTAACTCGTCATGGATGATGAAAACCGACCCATGGCTAATATGGACCTCATGAACAATAGCTTTGATAGTTATGTGCCTATGGGATAGGGTGAAAGCTTTCACCTGTGTCACAATTCCTGGTTCCTTAGCGAGAGATGGTTTCCACTTTGGGGTTCATTTTCAAGGTTTGCCTGTCCACAATGAAAGTGCCTCTTCCACGTGACCAGTGTGTCATATGATGGTACACCTTCCTGGTACACAGCAGTCATCTGGTTGTGTCCCTGGCATTCTTCCCTTGCAAATGCAGGAACTGTATCACAGCGCGAGCCTCCACTTTCTCAACCAATGTTGCCATTTTGCTTCTGCCTTTTCCGGTGGCTCCCTCTGTCCTCTTGGCGCAGGAAAATTTGACTGTTCGGCAAGCTCAGGAAGTGGGCTATCTCCTTTGTAGAACAATATTTTGGAATTACGATTTTCTCATGGTGATAATTAAAACATTATGACTTCCCATCGTATCTGCGAGACTATAAAGTGTCATGATATAGAAGACCACAATCCTCCTTCTGATGATGAAAATCAGAAATTTCATGCTGACAGATGATACTTATAATTATTGGGGATATCAGTCGTGAGACAGGCTTTGACAGGAGAAGGATAGTAGTATGAAAACAGTTTGTATTCACCTAGTGGTTAGCTGAAGAAGGTGTAATATTAAATGCACCAGTTGACTAGAATCTTGCAGTCTTTGATCATCAGTAAGACATCATGCTCTTGCCTCTTTTCCCCTCAGTTGTTTGGCACTGCTGTTTTATCAGCCATCTCCCATGGAGTAGCTCACAGCCCCGTTGCCTTACCCTTTATCTGTCCCCTTAATTTCCTGAATGGTTTCTCTGAAATGCTGGTATCTGTCTACCAGACTGCCCACTGTCACATCCCAGAAGACAGCAGTTTTTGTATCGTGTGTGCTGTAAAATGTGTAACTGCTTTCAGTAAGGACTGGTCTGAAGTCTGGCTTTCGAAGGATTGATAATAATGTATGTTTCATACCATTGTGTCACTTTAATTTTTCAAAGAACAGGACAGGAACACAAATTGACATAGTGCCCTTGGCAGGACTAAAGTGATTTATGCTGTGCTTGGCTTTTACTTTCTTGCATTCATTAGTCAGACAAGTGGAAGCTGAGCAATGCAAAATATTCATGTTCACTGGGCCTTCCCCCCCCCCACCCCGCTTAGTGGGGGGTGGAGTCCAACTGGGTCTACTCGGCATGGCAGCCACTGATTGGCCCATTGTAGCCTGCCCCGGGTGATTATGATGATGGAGAATTTGGTGGAATGAAGATTGGCAGGGGAAACCGAAGTACTCGGAGAAAACCCAACCCACTGCCACTTTGTCCACCACAAATCCCACTTGACCAGACCTGGGATCGACCTGGGCCATTGCGGTGGGAAGCCAGTGACTAACCGCTTGAGCTATGGTGCGGCCTCTCCATTGGGCCTTAGTACAAGCAGTAGACTGAGATGGAAAGGTTTTAATCCATAATGTGGTACACAGAATTATCAGCGATGTTCTTTCAAGTTTATTAAACTTACTTAAAATGGGAGTTATGAAAGATGAGTTAGTGAAAGTCTGATATATCAGACTTAAGTCAGTTCTGTCCATTGGATTAAGGAATACATGGTAAAATCCAATATATTCTTAAGTAATGTAGGCTTTATTATGGATCAGTGTGCCATAAATTCCAAATTTACCCAACATCTGTTTGGTGGAAGCCTCCCATACTGAATTTAAACAAATTTTGGGAAGGTGTTTTGTCGGACGCATGTAGAAGTCCCTATATAGCCTTAAGTAAACTATGCTTTATTAATATGGTTGAATGTTGGAATTGTCCAACAACCTTTAGTGGAAGTTGCTCCCTATCAAATTTGAGCAACATCTCTGAAAATGTTTTCATGGAATGTTGGGAAAAGTCCATCTATTTTTTTACTTTTACTAGGCTTCATTATGAATCCATATGTCTGAAAATTGGAATCACCCAACATCTGGTAGAAATCTGCTATACCAGACTTCACCAAAATTAGTCAGATGTTTATGGAGTACCAATAAAAGCCCATTTAAACTTTATCTTTAATCAATCTATCTGAATGTTAGACTTGCCCGCCAACTCTCATGTCAGATTTAAGAAAATCTAACAGTACTGTTCCTGATCTTGAGGTCACAGACAGACATGACTTTCACAAAAATAGCCTTTTGTACTTTGTAAAGAATGCCTAAAATTAATTAGGCATATGAAGTAGTTAATACCACTGAACAAATACTTCTTGCAAGTCAAATGACAGTCAGTTGGTCAAGAAAATCCCCCCCCTCCCAACATGGAGCCTGAAGATTTGTAACTGTTCACAAGTTCCTGCTACTGGCCAGTCTAGTGACTGAGATCAAGTCCAGTTTATGAAAACATACTAAGTGGGTACAGTCTAGGTTATGTGCCATTAGAAAGATGTTTTATAAGTTAAAAATCTTTATACATATCAGTCATTTTAAGTGAGATGAACGAATATATAAATTTTTAGGACTGAATGATCCAAATTTATTAGATGTTTAACCATGTTATGTGTGATCCTCCTAAATGCACTCCATGGTCCATGGAGTAGACTTCTGGCCATGGGTGAAACAAGTTAGCAATGAGACAGACAGAAGCTTGTGTTGACAGGGGAACCCACACAGTTGGTGCCTCTGGATGCTCTTGATATAGTGGATGAACACTGCCTCTACCTCTGCTGCCCCTACATGGGTGAATTGAAGCTTTGCCTGTCAGTTGGGATGGGCTCCTCATGCAGAACAGTGAAGCACATCACTCCAGTGTCTGCATCATTGGATACACCATCTGCTGCAAAACAAATACAGGTAGTATCCAGACTCATTAGCTGTGTGGTTTACATTTGATACTTCTGTGTCACTAGTATCTCATAATTCATACTCAGTCTACCATTTCTGATTTGTGTTATATAAGTTCTACCATTGCCATAGCATTGTTATATTAATATTAGAGTAACACTTGACAATTCAACGTGAAGTCTCTGCCATTTGTTATATAAGCTTTCATACTACTAACTCCCCTTGCTTTCTTCCGTATTCCTTTCCACTCCTGCTTTATACTGAATGATGTGCTGAAGCTGATGTTTAATGCCATCTCTCATGAACAACATGCACAAATACCTGATCATCAGGGCCTGGATTTTGATGACCTGAAAATATTTAAAAAATGACCGAAAAAAAATCCAGAAAAATGACCTAAAATATGACCCAAAAATGTAATATGCAGGCCCCGGATTTTGATGACTTGAAAATATTCAAAAATATGACCTAAAGGACACTTCGCTTCCATGTTATTCACATTTTAGAAAACAAGAAGAAAAATTCCCTAAAATGGCCAAAAATGACAAGAAATACCCTTACAAGTCCAAAAATGTAGCAAAACATTACCCCCAAAATGAAAAAATGACCTTAAACCTAAAAATGTCAAAAAATGACAAAAAATTACCTATAAAATTTACATTTCTGTAACCAGCAACTCATATCCGAGATTTATATATTTAAGATCAAGAGCATTGCATAGGATACAAGGAAAAAAAGATGACATGCCATCAAAATCCGGGCCCTGCTGATCATATACCAGCTCCTTTCTATTGTGAAATGGCGCCCGAAAGCTTCATAATGAACGATATGCCGAAGCTGATGTTTAATGCCATCTCCCATGAATAACATGCACAAATACCTGATTATATACCAATTCCTTTATATTGTTAAATGGTACCCAAAAGCCGGAATATTACAGTCAGAATAGATGTTCATTGCTAGGCAACAACTCGGTAAACACATTTCTATGGCAATGAATATGCAAGCAACGATCGAGTAACTTCTGTTGCTGTGCAGTGGTGCTGTAAATATGCTTTACCACCAAAGAGAGTCTGTGTCTTCTGCGTGGTCCATGCAAAGTGGTTATCAAGAAGACTTCAGTAATCAAGCTGAGCTGAGTTTTGGGACACCAGCCTGCCAGGGTATGAGCTTGGGAGCAGAGGAATTGAATTGAGTTGAGTCTTCGGAATTGGGAGTAGTTATCATGAACTGGGTTGAATTCTGGGAGATTGCAGTCAAAGGTGATTGAGACATAATGGCAAGAAATGAATTAGACTGTACAGAGAAGACTTCATATGTGATTTGAAGTTACAGTGAGATGGTTATTCAAGGTGCTATCAGAAAGATCCTGGACTAGGTAAAAAAAATGCTGGCTTAACTTACTCTATTTTGGCTGCCATTTCCTGCAAAGTATTCTCCTTGGGAATGTATACAGCGATACTGTTGTTTTTTCCATGCTTCAGAAGCACCGTGGAAGTCATTTTCCCAAATACTATTGAGTACCGCTTGTGATTCCCTTTGAATGTCAGACACTGTTTCAAAACGTCATCCCTTCAGTTTCATTTTCAATTTGGGAGACAAAGCAAAATCACAGGAGGCTAAGCCCAATGAGTAAGGAGGATGGGGAACAATAACAGTGCTGTTGTTAGTAACAAACTCTGTGGTTTTCAGGGATGTGTGGGTGGTCGTTTTTTGTGATGAAGGAGCCAGTTGTGGTTGCGTCAAAGTTCTGGTCTTTTTCATCACACATTTTCTCTCGTGTGTCAAAACGTTATAGTACAAGTAAAAGTCAGAGTTGAACATAGTGTTAGGAGGAACAAATTCATGGTGAACAATCCCATTCATGTCAAAAAAGAACCAATGAGCATGCTCTTTCTTGAACTCCGGGCCTGCTGCTCCTTTTTTGCTCTTGGTGATTGTGGACTCTTCCACTGCAACAATTGTTGCTTCGTTTCTGGATGATTTTGTGTCATTTTTCTGGTGCTTGGTTGCCCTGAACGTTGGTCATCTTCAACTATCACTCGATCTGCCTTGAAACGTGAATGGCGCTCAGAAACCACTGGCTAGCTTAAAGAATGTTCTCTAAAACCCTCATGAAGCATTTCAAAGGTTTTTGTAGCAGATTTACCGAGCCTCACACAAAGCTTGATGAAGACGCGTTGCTCAGTTTTGCCATTCATCACAGAGAGAACGAAACACAAAGTCGAAAAAGGACTTGTGTAAAGAGAATGCATGTTTACATGGCAGACTGATGCAGCAGGCTTGCAGATGTGTGACCTTGGCCTCCCCTCTCTTTCACCAAGGCAGTTACAACAATAACAGTCCAGGAACTTTCCAATAGCACCTCGTAAATCCTTTGCCAGGATATGACTATTGAAGACTGAGAATTCTAGTGCATGTGTAATGGTGAACTGTAAAGTGTGTAGATCAGCGATAATGCTGTATTGCCTATAATCCATAGTTATATGAATAAGGTGTCCATAAATCCAATGATCCTGTCCAGAACCTGCCTTGTAAGTCACGTTCAGCTGCCTCATTTGCCACATAGCCTGTTGCTAATTCTAGACCTCATAACATAATTTAAGTGTCTCGTGTGCATAATTCAACTTCTTCAAAGTTTTTCTTAGTGTTGGCAGCAGTGCATTCTGTCATAGCATTGCTACCACATTAGGAGGGCATGAAGCAGGGCTTTTTAGGCATCCCGATTGCTAGCCAGTGTTAACAGCACCATGGCTAAGGACTTAATCACTATGTAGCAACTGTTGTAAAGGAAGAGTGGTAGAAGTGGATCATTCTGGCAGATTTATTTGAGGCAGGCTCTAGAGAACCCTGTTTTGAAGAGGTTAAGAAGTGCTTTGTACCCCCAGCACCCTGATAACTGGAACCCCTAGTAACTTGTAATTAGACCTCAATTTCTATCTTATGTCATGCAGCTACAGCTGGAAGAGAGTTTTTTCCATGGACAGCCAGCATCCACTCGGAAGACTGTGGAGTATGTTGCAGAGCGTGTTGCATCCAGCTGTGTGAAGCACATTTGTAGCACATTGCTTCAGAGTGTTAGGAAGCAAGGGGCTAAACATGTTTCACAGCTTATTTCTACCAGCACTGTCCTCAGCACAATGAACAGCGAATCGGAAACTTCTATGAAGCAGCTTAAGGTTTGTCTCACAAATACGTTTTCATTATATAATTTCCGAATTTTGTGAAGTGTAATATTTGTCTGCCTTCTATACTGGGATTTTATTGCCGAGCCAGACATTTTTTGTCGGAAACTGTATTTAGAACTTACTGAATTCAAAATGGAAGTGGAAGGAAACAAGTACCAACATTCAACAAAATCAGGAGTTAGTTAAAATTTTGTTGCATTTGAGTGACATTTGTAGGAGAAGATGAAATTTACCTACACATTGGCAATAGCCTGTCACTTGATGGGATTAGTGCTGGCATGTGGAAAAATTTGACCCACCAGATGATGGGATGTGGTTATAAGAAAGATTGAAATCTGTTTGTAAGAATATTGTAATATTTACCGAATAAACAAATATTTAGATAGTGTATATAAAGCTTGGTGATAAAAGAATGGCTGTAAAATTTTGCAACAATTTTTTTTGTAAATATCACTGGCAGTAGAAACTGCTGAGATCACACCTTCCCAGATATAATTTTGAAATTTTATAAATGTCACTGACACTAAATAGATGAACACTGTTGGGGTCACACCTTCCCAGATGTAATGAAGAAAGTAGTATTATGTTGTGGCATTCTGCTGCAGATCACTTTGTATCAAGTGTTCCACTGCCTCACGTGCAACACTTCTTTCTATAAAACTTTTTAAAGGTTATCCACTTTAAATTTTTGTGCATCATATAACTTTTAACATTTTAGAAGTTTTTCACATTTATGCATGTTTCTACCCATACGGTCATCATCATGTGTTTAAAATTATGGTTGAGGGAACTGCTGTGCTCCTGTTATTGGTCATTTGAAAATGTGGTGAATTTAAATATTTGGGAATAATAGAACAAACCAAAATTTGATTCATGAAGAACTAAAGAGGTGATGAATTTTGGTAATGCTTTCTGCCACTCAGTTTAGAACCTTTGTCTTCTAGTCTGCTGAAGTATACAAAACTGTAATTTGTCTGTAGTATTGTGTAGATGTGAAACATGGTCTCTGACATTAAGGGAAGAATACTGACAAGTGTATATGAGATAAGGGTGCTGAGGAGAATGTTCGGACTGAAGAGGGATGAAATAATAGGAGGCTGGAGGAAACTGAATAGCAAGGACATAATTCATACTCTTTATCAAATACTATGAGAATGTTCAAATTGAGAGGATGAGATAGACAGGGCATGTAGCATGCATAGAGGCGAAGAGGAATGCATGTAGGATTTTGGTTGGAAAGCCAAAAGGAAAGAGACCACTAAGGAGATCTAGATGTGGGTGCAAAGTTTATGTCAAAATGGATCTTAGAGAGATAGGATGGAGTGATATGGGCTACATTCATCTGGCTCAGGACAGGGACCAGTGATGGGCTCTTGTGAACACGGTAATGAACTTTCAGGTTCCTTAAAATGTTGGGAATTTCTTGAGTAACTGTATGACTGGCAGCTTCTCAAGAAAGGCTGAGCTTTGTGGAGTTAGTTAAGTTCATATCATCATCATGATCATCACCTATGGAGAATTTAACCATTGTGGGACATCACCTCATGTGACAAAGCCTTCTCCATATGTATTACCTCACTTGGTCTCTCCAGGTTCTCCTTGTTGATCCCAGTGACTCCATATCTTCACTTTTCTTGTCTATAAAGAGTCCATGCATGAAATTTATTCACATCAATTTTTTCCTTAATGTGACCATTTCTCTGATGTATTGAAGATTGCTACCTTCTGTACTCTGTGTCTGCATAGTCAAGTAGATAGCTACCAACATTTTGAGGGAGTGTGCTAGGCCCATCTTCGAGGAAGAGTAGAAGATATTTTATTGCATCCATTTTCAGAGTAGAAAAATAAATTTTCTACCTTAAAGATACTTTGGCATGTTCCTCTGAAGCACTGGTAATGATCTACCCAGACTACATGATATCATGTCTCAGAAGGTAATCATGTTCATTATCTCAGCTGTGAAAACCTCAAATCTCATTTCTTGCAGGGGTTAAATTCACGCTTAATGCCCTGTTTTTATTTCATCTGTGATGCATAATGTGCCATTAATATTCTGAGTCTGAGTACCAGTCTTATATTACAACCGATGGTCAGTTGGCCAGTCTGTCTTGGATCAAAGCACCCACCTGGGGCGTAAGACCAGATCTTTGTTACTGTCAGACAGTTGTGGGTTTGTTTATGTGGGGCATTCTCTCGATGGGAACATGGGTCTGTCATTTTCAATTGCTGCTGGCCCTCACCAGTGCAGTCATGCTGGGGCCTGAGCCCTGTGGGACTCAGCGACCATATTTTACTGTCAAAGATTCGAGATCTCTGTTTTTGTCACCACCTACAACTCACAGGGCTACGGTGGAGGTATTAGACCCCACCTCCACACAGGATTTTAAATTTTGCATACTGGGGGTTGGAGTCCAGTTGGGTCCACTTGGCATGGCGGCCACTGATTGACCTATTGTTCCTGCCCTGGGTTATTATGATGATGGAGCAATTTGTGGAATGAAGATTGGCAGGGGAAACTGAAGTACTCGGAGAAAACCTACCTCAGCACCACTTTGTCCACCACAAATCCCACTTGACCAGACCCGGGTTTGAATCCAGGCCACCGCGGTGGGAGGCCAGTGACTAACTGCTTGAGCTATGCTGCGACCTTCCACACAGGATCATTAATATTCTGTGATGTCTTGCAATTCATAAGAGCTGTATGGCCATATGGTTATTAAATTACATTTCTGTAAACCACTTGCACTTGGTGTTGGTATTGTACAGGAAAGTGAAATACTCATATTATTTTCATTTCATGCATCCTGCCGTGTTACAGAATATACAACCTCTTTATTTGACCGTCACAACACAGCATACGAGTATATAGAACTTCAAGGACAATGCTCACTTATAGTTCTGCAGTGTGACGGTCAAATAAAGAGGTTGTACTCATATTATTGCCTACATATTTAGTGTGAAGCCTTTATAATGCTGATAGCTTATGAGGATTTTGGCTGTTGGTCAGGAGTTGCTGCTGACAGAAGTGGCTTCCATAGCTGACAGATGCTGCGGCGACTTCAGGCATCAGTGTGATGTCAGGGAGTATTGCAGGAAGAGGTGCAAGGTTGCATTGCCAGTTCTCCTGGCAGGTGATGTGTTAGAGCCTGTATGCACCATGTGTGCACAGATTGCTGCCAGATTCAGCCAAGAACATGTCAACACATGGATACAGTCGCATATCACTCCAGGTGTGTTAACTACATGCTGTCTGCCCTGATACAGTGTTCCGCTTGTACATTCACATTGCGTACTATGCAGTCACCTGTAAAGATGTTACTCTCACATTAGTTCAGGTCTTCACTTGATGCTTTACACTCCACCCATTGTGAACCCTGTTCACATTCAGGCCCAGTGCTGTAATGGAAGCGAACCAAGCAACTACCTGGAGCATCTCATTTTATGAATATTTTCTTTCTTAATGCTGTTCTTTTGTTCATATCATGATCATTAATTGGCAGTAAGCTAAACATGCTGTGTATCTTTGTAATTAAAACTGTTTTACAAATGATGAAATGATGGTTTTCATCACAGTGCCAGGAAGTTTTATTATTATGATGAAGTTTCGTGGAAGTTAATCTCTTCTTGCCTGTGGGAGAGATTCTTATCACCTGTGATGACAGAAATTCTTGCCATCTGCAACAGTGGAATTTCTCATGAATTTAGTTGGCACTAGGCTTATGCTAGTTCTGCTTCCAAGCACATACATTTTTTGCTTAATAAATTTTATGTGATTTTGGTGCATGGGCAGCTGAAGAGAGAAAATTTTCATGTATATTTATTTGTGGTTCATTTAAGGATGCTAACACTAGCTTAGACGATATAGTGTTAAATGGTGGCATGAACAGTGAAAAAGGAAATTTTAAGGATGTGGAAGTGGCTAAACTTAAGATACTGTCACACAGGAAACCTCAGTCATGATAGCCAGTGTCCCAGCCAAGATTTGAAGTGGCCACCTTCCAGTGTAGTATTACTGCTTGATCCAGCGTGTTCAGTTATGTTTGATATTTTATGCTTCTTTATCACCTCCCTGCTTACAGTTTATCTTGGGAAGTTTTCTGCTTAGTAATTCTTGGATGTCAATATTTTCACAAAACATCTCTCCTGAGATGGGATGCAAGGATGCGGATTGGATTGATTTGGCTCAGGATAGAATCCATTGAAGTACTTCTAAACATGGCAGTCACCCTTAAAGTTCCCTAGAAGGCACTGAATTTCCTGTATTATGAGCCTCTCAAGAATTCCATGGTATTGATTACTTTATGGAAGATGGAAGTATGTGCCCCATCACTGAAAGTGTTTTTACTCTCAGCTTGCTGCCTTCTTTTTAGTTTTCCCTCGCAATTCTGATCTTCCCTTTTGCACGCCAATTGTATCTTTTATGTGTCATATCATTTTGTCATAGTGCTGTGTTTGCAGGCCTGTTTCTGAAAGAATTTGAGTTGGACATAGAGAAGGCATTTCGTAATGTTGGAAAGCTTGAGAGTAAGAAAGAAAGTATGTGCAAGACATCACATGTGGTGTACTCTGGTGTAAGGAATGTGAAGCATCTTGATGATATTGAGTCCCCAGCCCATGCCATCATGCAGATTCAGGTGAGTGCGATGGTGGGGACAGTTGAATATGAACTGTCTTGGCAGCCCTCACTACCCTTCCTGGATTAGACTTTCATGAAATTTGAGCTGGAGATCACTGCCAAAATTTATGGACCAGATTTTCAATTTTAACTGCTAATACTCTATAACCGTGTTCATAGAACTGTAGGATGAAGACCACAGCCAGTGCACATACCAGTTTTTAATCAGTCTGCAGAGTATTAGAAGAAATATTATTTTCATAATGCAGGGTCACATCAGTAGGACCTATAATGAGGTTGTATAAACTTTGTATAAATGCTAGTTCTGGTGGCTACCCATAATATCCAAAAATGGCTAAGTACATTTCTTCAAGTATGTAAGACTTAAGCTATTTATTTTCAGTCTCATTATGCAATTTCCATAAAGGTGTCATGTCTGAATCATTATTGCCGCTCTCTTGTATTTCATTTGCTTGTTTGTTGCATATGGTGTTCTTGATGGTGAATGAAAGTGTTCTTGGTAGGTTGAATGATTCATTCACCCCAATATGTGTAGATTTTTGGAGCAGACATGTTGTCACAGTCCTATGTTTATTGGATGTGGTGTTAGGGGTTGGTGAGTAGTCATGAACCAGTAAACATGACAGTGTGGCAGTAACCACACAGCTATTGAAACATTTACAAAAGTTGCATTAATAAGACTGAAAATATATGACTAACTTCTAACAAACCAAGTCCATATAGCTGAGTCCTCCTTGGAAACCTACCATTTGCTCAGCCACTTGAAGGATTTCCGAACATGTTATGGAACCCAGAGGTTCATTACTGTGTTCACAAGAGCATTCCACTGGTCCCTATCCTGAGCCAGATAAATCCAATCCATACAACCTAATTCTATTTCTCTCTTTTCCCCCATGTATGCTACATGCCCTGCCCATTTCATCACCTTGATCATTCTCAGTATATTTAGCAATGCATACAAGTTGCAGAGTTCCTCGTTATGCAGTTTCCTCCAGCCTCCTATTTTTACATCCCTCTTCGGTGAGGATATCTTCCTCAGTATTCTATAGTTGTCAGAAGAAGAGTCACATGTTTGGAACAGGTTTTATTGTTAATAAAATAAGGAAGCATCTTATTTTAGACTTCGAAGCAAAATTTCACAGAACATGTAGGTTACGAATTAAGGGAAGTTTTTTAACTGTAGCCTTATTTGTGCACATGCCCCACTGAAGATAAAAGTGATGAGGAGAAAGACTCCTTTTATGATGAACTGGATGAAATATACGGCGAATGTCCAAAAATGGACTGTAAAATAATCACAGTGGACATGAATGCTAAAGTGGAGAATGAGGATGTATATTGATCGGTTACCGGAAAACATAGCCTACATAACCAGTCAAACGATAATGGGATGAGATTAATAAATTAATTTTAATGGGCCTGATTTTTTCATGGATACCCCAAATTCAGTGAGAATATTGTACAAAAATTCCCTCCTAACTGAATCTAGGCTTTCTTGAAATATATCAATAGCTGATATACTGCACCATTGTACTCCCATTTCTTTTTCAGTATGCAGCAAACAAAAAAATTTCATCTGTGGTTGGTTTGATATGCCACAACCCACACTGATGATGCCCAGTAATTTAGTTTACATGTGGACTTAACCTTGAGAATAGAATATTGGATGATAATTTGTATGAAGTTGGTGCACTGGTATGCCTGAATAATAATTGTAGTCAGTTTGCCTTCTTGTAAATTAGTGCAGTTGTAAACTTCCACTGATGAGGCAGTTTCTTCTTTATTCCAAACACAATGAGTTTATGGATATCAGAATATGTTTCACCTCCTTGAACACATTCTGCCAGAGTTTGATCAGTAAAAAGTAAAGTAAATTTACAGTTTTCATTTCGTGCATCCTGTTGTGTTATTATATACAGTTCTTTATTGGAGTCCGTCACAACACAAAACACAACACAACACACCACACCACACCACACCACAACAAATGCCAGTCAAGCAAGCAGCATATATAAATACACGTAAGCTAAAACTACTGAACTGCAATGCTAATATATATTTTAATAAGAAGTGCTTAGCTGAGAACTTGACACCAAAATATGCACTAACGAAAACGAAAGTAAATCCACATAACCTGAGCTAATTTTTGCCTTGACCATTGTATTGTTGTGTTGTGACGGATTCTAATAAAGAATTGTAAGTAAAGTAAAGGTATCCTTGTAACAGGCCGTGGACGCCCATAGGGTTGTGAGATGTTGAGGTTCCCACATTTTATAGACAATCGGCTCATAGATGGCAACAAGGTTGTCAGCCCTACATGCTGGCCACCCTTTACCCCCAAGAATATTCCTGGTACTCATTTCTGTTAGAGGCTGAGTTGACCCCAGGGCCATAGTGTGGCTGGAAGGATTAGGTCAATTGAAAAAATCCAATGACCTCATCGGGGAATTTGATCAGTACATAACTATTTAACACTTTGCAGTTGTCATTTCAACCTGAAAAGAACTAGACTTAAATACTAATGGCTCAGCTGTATTTATTTCCCTCTGCTTAACCCCACTGGCCATGTATACATTCACTAGATGAGAGAAGAAATTCTTCCACCTCTTCTGAATGTTCAGCTACTTTGACAGGTTCATTTATGTAGCCAATTGTTTCAGCTAGTACTTCAGTCTCTTGGAATTTGAATCAGTGCTGTGTTCTCCCACTGTGGACTTGTCTAGCTGATACAGACGTAGGTATCGTTTAACATTAAATGAGGGAAAAGCTTAATTCAGAGAACATAAAATGGGAATTTCACTGCATTATGTTTTTGGATGCGGTGATGTGTAGTCTGGTAGGACACCACAAACATTTTAGAGGAATGTAGTGCCTTTTTCTTGAAGGTCAAAGCTTCTTCTACCCTGAAGATGGGGGCAGCACATTCCTCTTAAGTGTCAGTAAATATCTACAAGCCAACAGCCATACCACGTTGAAAACACCGGTTCTCCTCCGATCACCGAAGTTAAGCAGCTTTGGGCGTGGTTGGTACTTGGTTGGGTGACCGCTTGGGAACACCACGTGCTGTTGGCACTTCATTTGGCCGCGCCATAGCTCAAGCGATTAGTTGCTGGCTTCCCATCGCAGCGGCCCGGGTCCGGTCAAGTGGGATTTGTGGTGGACAAAGTGGCGCTGGGGCTGGTTTTCTCCGAGTATTTCGGTTTCCCCTGCCAATCTTCATTCCACCGATTGCTCCACAATCACCCTCACCTATCATCTGGGGCTGGTACAATAGGCCAGAAGTGGCCATAGTGCAAGGGACTTAGTCCCACCCCACTAGCAATAAAAAAATATCTACCAAATTATATCGTGTCACACCACAGAAGAGTAATCTTCATAGTCACTGCTTGAGAATCTTACAGATAATTACAGTTTGCACATCACTGATTTTATTGTGCAGAATATGATATGGGGGCTGCTGGATGGTGACACCTGTGTTGTGACTGAGCAGCAGGTGTGGGTGACACTGGATGTTGTTCAAGGAGCTCTCTGTAACCGCTCAGATCTGGTTCCTTCAGCTGAGAGATTGTTGCCATCTCTGGTCCTGGATCTTGCACTGTTGCTAGGTGAGTTCTGTGGCAGATGCACATGTGTTTCAAGCAGTGTTCTGACCTGCTGTTTCCTTCTCACATTTCCTCCCCAAGTGGTATCTTATTCTACTTGTGTATAAACAATGAAACTTTGATTGTATAATCCTGGATTTTACATTTTTTTACAAGTTCACATATATTCTACATGGTTATAGCCAATTACCCATGACAGTAGTGCTAAACTTTGGCAGATTTTATGTTACTGCAACTTTACCTTATCCATGAATATGTACTTCATTTTTTTAGCCCTGGCTGTGACAGTTTACCCAATTTTAAATTCCGTTGTTTAGTTATCACAATTTCCTGTCCAATACAATGGACCTCCTCCCCTGCAAGTGGTCACAAATAGTTCAGTCTGAAAATACATACTCTCAAGTGGCTGATGCTCAGTGCGCATTAGGCCAAATTAAACCTGTTGTGTCTTAGTATACCAGTAACTCAGTGAGTGTATTTTTTCTCACATACGAGGTGTGTTCAAAAAATGACGGGAATTTCCGTATTTTGGGAAAAATATTTATTCATTCGTCTACATTAATGTTGTCGCCTTCAAAATAGTCCCCATTCGATATTATGCACTTACGCCAGCGCTTCTTCCAA
>NW_019743149.1:340459-431810 GCF_002891405.2 Cryptotermes secundus | reverse complement strand
GAAAATTTATTGTTCTTCAGGGGCAATGTATACCAACATAATAAAAAAAAATTTTGACAATTGGACTCTCCAAACCCGCGAAATTTTAAAATTCCCGTTATTTCCTGAACACACTTCGTATCTGACAAGTGTACCAAAGAATGACCATTTCAGCACAGTGACTACTGTTTTCATAAAATGCCCAAGTTAAATTATTCGATTTTCCTATGCCCATATGTCTTCACTTCATAAAACACAAATTTGGTTATGCACTGAGATCAATTTCACAAAAGGATGAAATATGAATAGTAAAGGAAAACCAATATCACTTATAGTAAGTGATCAAGCAGATATTTTGGTACTAGTTAATGCATATATTGGAACTAATGGTGAACAGGCATCATGGATGAGACTTTCTGTGTCCACACTAAACCCTGTTATGAAGAACCATGAAGAAACTGGAAGAAGTTTTGTCTGGTGTAGACCTTTCTCCAAACAGTGGAAGTCATTGAAATGTTCGCCACTGGAGGTACTGGAATCTACACTTGCTGCATATTTCGAGCAAACATGTGAGAGTAATGCTTCCATGGATGGCACCCAACTCAAAGAGAGTGTTTACACATCCCTGCTTCTCCAGAAGTAGCCAACATTTTGGCTTCCAGTGGTTGGAGTGGCAGATTTAAGGGGAGAAACAGTATTGCTTGCAGAGCTGTATCAATGAGAATAGAAGTGTCAATTCAGAAACTGTAGAACACTGGAAAAATTGCCAACAGTTGCAAGAAATCGAAGGTTATTATCACTGTACCTTAAATAACGCTGAAGAAACAAGTCTGTTATTCAGTATAGAAAGTAGCAGTACCATCTGTTTTCAAGGACACTTGCCATGGTTATACAGAATCTAAACAGCAGGTCACTGTCCTCAGGTGCAATGAAGGTGGTAATGATAAACTGCCACTCTACTAATTTGAAAATACAGATGTCCATGTTGTTTTGTGAATGTCAAGAGACCACCTACAAAATATAAAGCTAATACAAGGTCTTGGATGACCGACAAAATATTTGAATATTACCTTACACAGCTGGTTAGGAAACTAGGTGCTAAAAATCGAAAAATATTATTTTTATCAGTGTGCAGCTCATCTGAAGAACAGTACATTATTCAGTAACAAATAGTGTAACTGGGTATGTACCCAACTTGTCAGTCATTGCAGGCAAATGCTGGCATAGTGCTTGACCACTTCCTTCCACATCCGTTCTGTTCACTAGTTATCATCACCATCTCATCTTACTGATGTTACATAAAGACAGCAGTTTATAATGTATTGTAAAATAAAACTAGAACCATATTTTCATTTACATTTACATTGTTAGTGTTCAAACATGTATGTTTAAATGATTCTCAAGAATTATGATATAAAGAAGATGACAGTTTTCTTTGTGTTGTAACATTGGTATTTCTCCTATTTTTACATGTTTGTTTTTTGCAGTCCTTTAACAAGTTTGAAGTATAGGTTTCACTGTGGTTTATTTCTGCTCTAAGACTTAAATTCCATGATGGAATAGAGAGGTAGTCTTTGTTATTGTAGTTTCATGTTGAGGATCATCTCTGGCTTCATGAGTGTAGAGGTGTGAATGCTTGAATAATTTACTGTGCTAGCTGCAGTATTAACCTTTACTGGCCAGAAATGGGGAATTTTAAAGCCTCCCATACTGCAAAGCTGACAGCTGAATTTTTACATTAGGGCATAACATTATTAGTAATACTGAGAAAATGAAACTCTTGGCTATGTGGATCATGCAGACATGCTTTTAACATTACTGAAATGCATGGGCAGTGAATGCTGTGGTGCCCTGAATCATTAACATGGACTCCATAAAAGAAGTTGTCCCTGTGCTTAACTAATGAAGTGCTTGCTACACCATGAAGGAATATGGGGGAGTGGAGGTATAGATCCATGTATTCTTGACCTCCGCACTAGTTGGAGGTGAGTGATCAGCTTCACACACCACCCACTTTATGCCCTTAGAAAGAGCGCCCAGTACCCATTGGATAGGAGACTGGGTGGGCCCCGGAACTTGGCTGGACAATGTGGAGAGAAGACAGCTCTCACCCCTCTGACTCCTTGACTCTGACCCTTTGCTGTGCAGCCTGTAGCTAGTTACAGTGCCAACTGCACTATCCTGGCTCCACAGAGTAGCTACTTGGAACAGATGATAAGCATCCCTCAATTTGTCACTAACAGTTTTCGATCTCTGTTATAATTACCAATTAATCCATTTATTTATTCATTGTCCAGATTATGTCAAAATCTAGATGGTGCTGAAGAGTATTGTCCTCGCAGAAGTGATGCCATGTAACCTTCAGATGTCATCCAGTGACTCAGATGAATGTTAATAAACTTCTTCCAGAATATTATGATGTCACTTCCCAGAAGATAGTGTTCGGCATAGTCATTGTTGTGAGAACCACAAACCTCACATAGATATTTGCTGAAGAATTAGGAAATTTGCTAAATTTGTGATGTCCTTTTAATGTAACTCATGGTTTTATGTTAGAAGAAACGTAGACTTGTGAGGTCACTATACCATGTGCATTATCTGTTTTATCCTTTTAATTTTTTAACCAATGGACTGATTTTCATGAAGCTTACTGTGAATGATATACCATTGTCTCTACCAAAATTGACTTTCTGGTCACCTTTACAGATTTTCTTTAGACACTTTCTGGACTCCTAGACTGTTTGTCTGTGGAAGGATTCCATGACAGTTACTGCAGTTGATGATATTTGAAACACCTTCATGATTCACTTCTCTTCAGTTCCCTTCATCAGCCTTGTAGACAGAAATTTTTTAAAAAACGTTTGGTTTTATGTCCTCATTTGCAAAAGAAATTTGTTCCCCTTATTCTTCCTTTGTAATGTAGTGAAAATCTCTATTTCATGAATCTCTGGAGGAATGGCCTTTCTTGGGGTTTTTAATAAATGGGAGTTATTCAAAAATACATGAAAAAATTTTTTTTTTTCAACTTCTCATAAGATGGTATATATAGTTATAATTTCTGTATGTAAGTATTTAGATAAACTATTTCCACGCAGATAAATATTTGTCACATAATCAGCAATGCCATGTTTATATCTAAACTAATGACATAATATGAAATAAATACGGAAAGATCCTCAGCTGAGAACCAAAGCAACTGTGCTGCTATGAACAGTGCTTGTCCTGTGTGATGTCTCTGGCCAAAGATTATGGTTTTACAGTAATTTATGCAGAGGGTAAACATAAACACATAAATTAATTATTGTTTTCACCACAGCCCACTAATTAAGGTGTGAGTTCTGGAAGATCGAAAATCTCTTAAGCCAAATGTGGGTAATTTACTAAGTTGAAATTCATTAAACATGGGGAAATAATGCGTTGTTTATGTGGGGCTTACTCCAGAGCCAGAAAAATATTGATTAAATGCAGGAACACTATTTTCATGATCTCACTGTAATAAATTATAAATAGTTACCATTTGCATTAACAGCAATTACCAGGACCTTGCAATCTGACTTTGCTGTTTTGCTGGAGACTAACTGGATGCTAATCAGTGGGAGGAAGGTATTTAAATTCCAGTGTGTTAGAGCTCAGTACGCTGAAAAGCGTTAACCAAACCATGCCTGTGGACAATATAGACCTTTGAACAGTGTCCTAGATATCATGAATCAACCCTCTGATTGCTGTCTGACTGTTCATATGGAGTGATAGCTTTCCTTTTGCTTTCAAGTTGCGCGTTACCCAGATATGATGACCACAGGGCTCATGGAGCAGTTTGTGAGTGTGTGGCGTGTCTGTGAGGAGTGTGACGCTTTGCTGCATGTTCTATGTCCACGCAACATGTTGCTGCTGTCACAGTCGAGACATGCAGCAGGCAAAGTTTGGACATGTCTAGCTGGACTGTTGGCACACCTGCTGTCATGTGGTGTGCTCCTGCCCGACTCGCTGGAACAGCAGTGTATGGAGCTACTTCAGAGCTCTTGGCCTCAGGTACATTTTGTAAGATTTGGTGCAGTATGTTAATTCAACTTGCTTAATTTTTTGGGGGTGGGGGGGAATATTCACTCAGTATTACTAAACAATCCTAATATTGTGATGTGGATTAAATGTAAAGGGAGGGGGGTGGGACCTACAGCAGGCATGAAGAAAACTTAGCTGTTTGGGGTCTTTTGAGAACCTAATAATCACCCAGGCAGTCTAAGAATTTCCCAGCATTTTATGGAACCCCAAGGTTCATTACTGTGTTCACATGAGCCCTCCACTGGTCCCTATATTGAGCCAGATCAATCCAATCCATACCATCCCATCCCATCCTATCTCTCTAAGATCCATTTTAATATTGTCCACCCACTTATGCCTTGGTCTTCCCAGTGGTCTCTTTCCTTCTGGCTTTCCCACCAATATCCTTTGTACATTCCTCTTCTCCCCCATTCGTGCTACATGCCATGCCCACCTCATCCTCCTTGACTTGATCATTCTAATTATACCTGGAGAAGAGTACAAGTTGTGAAGCTAATCAGACAGAAAACATTTTTAAATATTTATACTGTAAAAGGAAACTGCTCCATTGCAATGCAAATATTAATTTAATAGAACATGCCCCAAAATGAGACTAATTTAAATTATGCACACATTAAAGTAACATCATCTATCTTGGCACCCAGAAAAAAGAACAAATACAACCACTGTTACACATAGACCGCAGAATAAAGGAAGAGAATCAAATCTGCACAGTACAACAAGATGCTGGTGTATAATTTTAATATGTGTGTTGGTCTATTTCAGTAAAATTGTCTGATTTATAATTAGGTCTGTCACTTTCAGGCATCTCAGAGCTTATGTCATACCAAAAAACTCATACCAAGTCATAGTTCAAAAATCTGCAAGCAATACAACTGTGTGAAATGTCATCATGAATGTTTCATTCTCTGATGGCCCTGAGTTTATAGTTTGACTGTTCAAGAGCAGAACTCTTTTGTCATAACACTTCAGTGTAAACTGATCATCTCGTTTATTGCTCCTCTTGCTGGGTTTGTTTTCCTTCTTGTTGTGTTAGTGTTTTATTAACAGTCACACTGCTTTATGTCTTCTCTCTTTTTGTAATTTCATCACACACCGTAAAAGAATCAAGGTCAGTGGCCAAGGGGTGACATATTTTTGTCTAAAAGTAGGCCAATTATGTTAATGAAGTTGGCATCAGCATTCTGATCACGTTGCTGCTCAGTCACCTTGAGATAGTAAATCTGAGACTAAGTACTAGTAAGGGGGTTATCTTTGTGCCAAGTCACGGTTGATGCTAGTGTGATAGCTGAACGTGTAAGTCACTCAGATTAAGATGAATGTGAAGTTGAAGACACTCGCTGACAGGGTAAGAAAGGAAGTAGGTAGCAGCCAAACAAGCAGCTAATTCCAAATTGTGATGGAAAGAGAATGCTCTTATTGTGAAGAGGCCAGCATTTACTGGCACCTGACCCATGGCTCTAAATACGTCCACTTCTCAGCCATGACTGGCTAACTTTTCCTGATGGCTCTCACTGTACAGTCTCTGCACAAGCCAAATAGAAAACACTGTTTTCAGCAGTTCCTCTGTTGTTGCATGCATATCCTTTGCCAAGGACACATACAGGGTGCAGCAGCATAATTTGCTGATTTGAATTTGGCGCCAGGAAGCGAGGTTTGGCCATTAGAGGGTGCGGATGGTCTCATTTGAACAGGTGGGTCGGGAAGTTTGTTCTTCCTTCTACTTTAGTACCGAGAATGCGTTGGACGAAGGAACAGCGCACGTTTGCCTTAGAGGCTTACTTTTCTAACGGACGCTCAATCATCGCCAAACAGTGAGCATTCCGCGCACACTTCAGAATTTCTGCCCGAGCTCGTGTTCCTGGTTGGAAATCGATTGTTACATGGGCAAACACATTCAGGAGAACTGGCAGTGTGGAAAAGAGAAGATCAGGGGAATGGCCCGTCAGATCACCCCAAAACATTTAGGCGGTAAGGCAGTCTTTTTTGTGATCTCGGCGCCCAGCACACAAGCATGCAGCTGCCCTTGGAATGTCTGATCGTTCTGTCAGGCGAATTCTTCATGATGACCTCCACTTTCATCCTTACAAGTTGGCTGTGGTGCAAGAACTCACTGAATGCGATTTTGCTGCTAGGCAACATGCATGTGAAGCGTTCCTTGAAACTTTGCCTGATGATGCGCTTGTGTTCTTTAGTGACGAGGCTCATTTCCATCTTTCTGGATGTGTGAACAAGCAAAACATGCGCTTCTGGAGTGATAACAATTCCCAAGAACTTCATGAGAGGCCCCTTCATTGTGAACGTGTAACTGTTTGGTGTGCACTGTCGAGAGTAGGGATTATTGGTCCCTACTTTTTTGAAGAGAATGAGGTTGCAGTTACAGTGAATTCTGTTCGCTATGTGAAAATGATCGAAGAATTTTTTTTGCCAAGTCTTGATGAAATGGATGTTGGGGATGTG
Source organism: Cryptotermes secundus (assembly GCF_002891405.2). NCBI lineage: Eukaryota > Metazoa > Arthropoda > Insecta > Blattodea > Kalotermitidae > Cryptotermes > Cryptotermes secundus. The sequence goes on along the minus strand of NW_019743149.1, from coordinate 425,312 downwards.
TGGTTTCAGCAGGATGGAGCCACGGCGCGAACTGCAATGCGTGTTTTGTGGGAACGCTTCCCCAGGCGCCTGATTTCTTTGAGGGGCGATCTTCAGTGGCCGGCACGCTCACCCGATATAGCCCCTTGTGACTGTTTTTTATGGGGGTATCTGAAATCCCTCGTGTACACCGATCGTCCAAGGACCCTTGCTCAACTGAAGGAGAATATTCGCCAAGCCATAGCCAACTTACCCATCGCTATGCTGGAAAGAGTCGACCGACACTTCAGAATTCAGGCAAATCAGTGTATCGCCAATGGGGGGTGCCACTTGTTGGCTACAATTTTTAAAACAGAGTAAACGTAAATTTCCAATGTTGTAGAATATGGAGAAAAAATAATTACAACGATACCTATAACATCTTTTGTTTTATTGACCCTTCAAATCAGCAAATTATGCTGCCGCACCCTGTATTTATCGGCCGCTATGTAGCCACGGCTGTCTTTTCTGGCTCCACTATACTGTCTTTCAGATGTCATGTCACAGTACTGTAAATAAGTCATCTAGTTTCATAGGTATACCAAATTTGCTGAGATTATTGTACAAAACATTTCTTCTGGCTGAATCATACGTTTTCTCAGAATGCGTACATAGCTGATATACTGTTCCATTGTACTGAATTTTTTTCTCCAGTTTCTAACAAATTAAAATATAATCAGTAGTTCATCTGTATCTGGAGTTGGAGAGAATTAAAAATTTGTATGAAGTTGATAGTGACAATGTGCTTTGATAATTAGTACAGTTGGTTTATTGTCTTTCTTTAAATTAGTACAGTGATAGACTTGTTCCACTGCTGAGGCATTTCTTCAGTATTCCAAATAGCATTAAAAATTTCTTGGATCTGAGAATGTAATGCTCCACCTCCTGCATGAATCACTTCTGCCAGAATTTGATCGGTACCTGGTGATTTATATATTTTCAGCCTTTCAGTATAATCTGAACCTAGAAATATGGAGGATACCTTAACTCTCTCTGGGAGTTAATTACCTGAAATAATGTGATGGGATAAATGTTTTATTCTTATACATTTCTTAAATGTTAAGAGAATAAGCTGCCAAAGCAGAGTTACGCTATAAGTTGGATAGCTAGAGAACTGGCATTTGATTCGTGACAGGAGCCATCATGTCCGTACTGTCCAGACTAGGGCTGGGGCCCACCCAGCCTCCTATCAAGTGGGTACTAAAGTCTCTTCTCAGTTGACCACTGACCTTTACTTAACCAAGGCTAAGAATGTGTGGAGCTATACCTCCACCCCTGCCTCTGTGTTCATGGTTTGGGTGAGTAATTAACACTTCCCACTCCAGGAGCCAATTACATCACGTCACTGTATTTGCATTAAAAGTACCACAGCTGAGTAGATTGGCTTGATGTTAAGAATTTAGTATGGCATTTCTGTCAGAAGATGGCATCAGATGTGAGGTACTGATATTTAGAAGATATAATAAGCTTTCACATTGTGAATATATGTAGTCACTTAAAGGTCATTTGAGGAAGTATTGTTAGTTTTTCTGAGCAGCTGCATTTACTCTTGACCAGCCTTGGTATTTGAAGCAGGTAGTTTTGTGATGGCTGATCAGAGTGGCTGCATTGTCTAAGGCACGAAATTTCTTTGCCTGCTTAAATGATGGGATCATGGGTTTGAGTCACACGCAAAGGCATAGCTGTTTGTTTGTCTAAGGACTTGGCCTTGCAATGGGCTGATTCTCCCTGTGGGGAGTCCTACTGACTGCCTAACATTAAGAAGCTGAAGTGAAACGAATCATTTCACAAATGCCTTAAGCTCAAAGTGGGTGGGTGAGTAATGGCACTTGCCAGTCAAAGGACAAAGCTCAGGAAAAATTTTACATTTAGCTTTCCTTGTATGACTTTTTCACATAATTTTCTGAAATATCATGAGAAGAAGCTAGAGTATGGGATAAGAATAAAATAAGACCAAATGTAGACATGCAAGTCAGTGTAGCTCAGTCAGCATGGAGACAAAGCTACAGGTTTGACAGCAAGAGAATCGTGGTTCAGTTCCTGGTCAAGGCAAGGGGAATCTCTTCACCACTGTGTCCAGACCAGATCTAGGGCCCACGTAGCCTCCTATCAGATGGGTACATGTGGTAAAATAGCTGCGGTATGAAGTTTCCCACTCTCCCCTGTTTAGGGCTGATGTTAAGAATGCATGGAGCTATTCCTCCACCAGAACAGTTTTACTTTTATTTCATGTGTTGCAGGGGATCTTGCACCTGATTGCCTTGTGCATACGGGAAGTGATGCATCAGTACAGTGCATCCAGAGACTACAAGTTCACCCTGCTGATGGAATGGTTGTCAGAAATGTGTCATGATATGGCATTCTTTGACTGAACTGGGCTTACCAGTTGGAGCTATAATGCTTTTATACATTTTAAAAATAAACATATATGGTTGAATTTTTGATTATTTGATCCTGAAGATGAAGGTGATATATTCAGGCTCTGCATACTCCCTCCTTGCTATTTCTTTGCATTGTTTACCCTTTGATCCTGAAGATGGAGGCAGTATGTTCCTCTGAAACACTGGTAGACTTTTACCAGAATACACATCATGACATTCTAGAAGACAGAACTCTTCCTGTGTATGTTGTGTTTTAATTTTTTGCTGTTAGCAAGAAGACCAAGCAAATTGTAGGAGTACATTGTACATTTTTCTACACCAAACAAAGTCATATTTTTCCCAGATGTTTCCACCATAAAGTGCCTAGCTCTGATAAAATTTCTGATGTTCTCACAGCTGTGTTCATTCAGATTATGGTCTTTTAACAGAATTTTACATGTTCTCACATAACAAAGAAAGAATATTATGTCTCCAAAAAAAGAGACAGCTTTTCTCAAATTCCATTTCCTTTTTGTACCAGGAAACAGTGTGCCCCTGAAAAGGCCCTTAACCCTACCCCTTGTTCTTACTGGCTCAGATCAGGCTTCATTTCCTTATCCCCTTCCATGGGTCCCAATGCTGCATTCTTTGCAGCCAGCATATGTAAGTGATACAGTTCTTCCCCTACTGTCTTTGCTCACTGGAACACTGGGATCGTGGGTTCAGATCTCACTCAAGGCATGGATGTCTGTGTTTATTGTCCTGTGTAAGTAATGGCCTTCTAACTGGCTTATTGCCCGTGCAAGAAGTCCTATCGACTGTCTTAGGATTAAGAAACCAAAGTGAAACAAAGCATTTTACAGATGCCCTGTGCTCCAAAGTGGGAGCAACAGGGTAGAGAGAGAAAGCAGGAGATATTCCCCGTACACACTTCAACCCTGATAATGGAGGCAGTGTGTTCCTCTGTCTACAAGACTGTATGGTGTCAATGCAGGAGACCAAGTCTAACTTTGATATAACCTATGGGCTCAGTACTGATTATATTTCTAAAGCAGTTCCTCTCTATCTGCCAAGTTTTTCCTTTTTAACATTAACCCCTGACTTTATGTCTGTCACAGACATTTTAGTAGTCACTTCCCAAAAGCTCTCCCTACAATAATTCTGTATGCATTTAATGTTAGAACAGTAATGGAAATTAACCACAGAGTTAGTTTTGGCTAGAACTATAGCTTTCAGCATTCTAATGATTGCCTTCAAGTGCCACCAGAGTCTTATTTTCCCAACACTGGCCAAAACCTGGAAATCCCATTAATTATGAATAACCCCTAATGTGAAGTTCCTGCCTTACCAGGTAACATTGTTATACCTCGGTGACAGGGGTGGGAAAAAACACATTACTTATTCACTCCGTCAGCCAACTTTCTATGGCTAATCCCACCGCTGCCACCAACTGTACTGCCACAAGGGGGGGGGGCTAGGTAAATTCATTAATCACTGAGGCCTTGGTTTGAGTTTGCAATTCTCTTGAAGGATTCGGGGGATGCTGGGGTCATCAGGGAGAAGGATTCGCACATGAGGGAATGATAAATTCATTAACGTTACACTTCATTTCTATTCTATTCTATTCTCCTATATCCCTGTATACACAATATATACACAATTTGCCGACGTTTGTCAGGTTCGCATTACCTTAGGTTATTAAACCTGTAGTACAGACATTCTTTCTCCTCCTGCCACCCGGCTATCGGGTATCCTGTCCCTCTGTCTCTCGCTTTCTCTGTTAAGCCTAGTCTGTCTGGTCCTCACTTTCTCTCTCAGGGGTTTGCACTTTAATATTATCACACTTAATGTTCATGGCTTATATGAAGTAGGTCCACTTACTTGTATTGACGAAGCAGACCCATGGGCACCCGCCCATCCTGACGTGAATTTGGTTGGGGTGGTTTGCTCTCATTGGCTGTTTATCGAAAGGGGGTTTGCACTTTCTAGTTTACCGCCCTCTCTGACTCAGCGATTTCGTAATGCCCTAGTTCTTTCTGGTCTACTTTCATATAGGCTCTCCCTTAGTGTCAGCGTTATTACGCTGTCATGCTAACATTCGGATTACAAAAAAGTTGCCTCACTACTTGCATTACCCTTCTTTGCAAACTCCAGCTTACGGGTACATTTCATTATTTCTATTTCTTAATCTTATCGTCTAAAAACACTTATTCTAAATTAACCGAAAAACATATCTACCTGCCATAACTTTTGGGGCATAACAAACATAGGATTTTTTAAAAAGCAGCTGAGCATGGCCATTTTTAATTCAGGTTAACCATAAATTTATCTGAACAGCAGAGTAAGCAAGTAGGTCTGATTATAGTTAGTTAGTTAGTTAGTTAGTTATTTAGAGAGGGTGGGTTTCCCCATGCACCGCGACCAGTTTGATCTATTGTGCTTCCCTCTATGATATTCTACCAGTCTCTTTACCCTACCGATAAATGGTGCGTACCATGAGTCCCGCCGAGCAAGCGAGTTCGGCCACTTGCTTAGCGATGTCTATAATGCTTCCCCCATCTATCAGAGGCCTTAGAGACTATTGTTGGGCGGGAAACGTCCTGGAATTTGGCTCAGTGATCCCCTTTGGGGATATGAGGTTCTTGTACGTGCCATAAAGTTACGACACGGGACACACAGCTTAAAGTCCCTCCCGGAGGACTTGTTCCCTGAATTTTTCCGCCCTTAAAAATTCGACGACCTCCGCCGGGTATTTGAACCTGCGTACCACGAGTCATGAGGTGGGAACGTTACCTCTAGACTACGGAGGCTGCTTAGGTCTGATTATAACTTCCCAAGACTTGAATAAGGCACATGATACATGAATTGAAGGATTGAACTTCATTTGGCAATCTGTTTTCATTTCATTTCATTTATTCACCTTCCATAAATCCTGTCGAGAATACATTCTCATGTGGATGTGGAGATCGTTCTAGTTACAGTCACAACTAAGAATTACAGTTGTCATCCAATAGCATACACATTTGTAATAAAATACTGATAAACATATACAATATAATAAATAAGTTAATTTTGGTAGTAAGAGTAATACCTTATACAATTTGTACACTTTTATACAAGTCTATTAATTATATAATAAATTGAAATAAAGACTAGTATACAGTGATATAAAGATTGTGTATATCTAAAATAAGCATCTAAAAATCAGAACACAGACTGACAATCTTGTCTTCTTTGAATTGTAAAGCAAGACAGCTACTCGCATCTTAAAAAGATTTATAACCAAAATATTCCTATAAAGAATAAAAAGAATGTAAATATAAAAATTGTTTTAATTGTACCTCAAAACTCTTAGTGTCACTCGATATATCCTTAATATGTTGTGGTAGATTATTATAGACCTTTGTTCCAAAACAGTAAACTCCCTTTTGTTATTTACTTAAATTTACAAGAGGCTGATGGAGATTATTTTGCTGTCTGGTATTTATTCTATCAAATTGTTTATGTTTTTTATCACAAAGAGCATAAGAGATAGTATGTACCAATCCCTCCTCCTGCGTCCCAACATAATTCTAATTATATTCTTTTGCATTCTAAAAACTTTTATACTTTGGGATGAGTTATCCCAAAAGGGTAAACCATAACTTATATTAGAATTAAAATAAGAGTGATAAACCATTTTTAAGGTGTTTATGGATGTGTATGGTTTAAGTGATCTTATTATGTAGCAGACAGAACTTAGTTTAGAACTAATATACTAAATGTGGTATTTCAAGCTCATTGTGTCATCAATGAATATTCCAAGAAATTTAATATTGGATTCATTCATTCATCTGTAATCTGTCAAGATGACAGGTCCACAGTCTCTTCCAAAACAGTTCCTCCACTTGATGTGATCTAGAGCTTTCTCCTTCAAATGAAAATATCCTCTTCTGTCCCCAAGGACATCCAGCATCTTCTTACGTCTTCTTCCTCATCTTCTGGTCACAATATTGGATATAGATGTAATCTGTTTTTTTATCATATACAGTTTTTATTTCAGATTTAGGATTATTATTTTTAGCTGTAAATTGAATGTAGTGGGTTTTGTTAAAATTTATAGAAAGTTGATTTACTTTGAACCATTCATTTATACTATGAAAAGCATTATTTATATTTACACAGAGATCATCATAGTTTGAACTTTTAGCTAACAAACTAGTGTCATCTGCAAATAATATAGGTACAGTTTTATCATTTATAGTTTTTTGGGGGGTAAATCTTTTATATAAATGAGGAATAACAATGGACCCAGAATCGAACCTTGCTGACGTACTAATCATCTTAATATACACACATATTGTACTAAATAGGAATAAAACTTAACTATAGTTTGTAATGTATTATACCATGTAATGTCATGATGATGACTTGTAAGATGGTAATTTTGATCATAGCCTGCCTTAGAAGATTCTGCCAGATTTCTCCCTATGCTTCATTTCTCATTGCAACTGCTGTACAAAACATTTTGTGTGCCAGTAAATATTTAGTGAGATGTACTCAAGATGTGCCCAAAAATGCATGTTGGTCTTCAAGGAAGCTCAGTGTCAAGTTTCATGAAAATCCATTCATGGTTCTTAAATGTTTCACGCATACAGAAGGATGGATCAAGTGATTTGAATAGCCATTCTGCAGGTACGCAAATGCGCCTACAAAAAGAGAAACCTTACTAGTCTCTTTAACCTAGAGACTTTTCTAAATACCCATGTTAGTCATTACTTAGATGAACAACAAGCTGTACAGGTTTCCAGCCACACTGAAGTACAGATTTGTGATGGTACACCCAAGAAATTGTAAAGAGATCAAATCTGTGCTAAGTAGTAAGTTCTAAGATAGCTGATGGTTAATTATTTTGATATGCTGACTCAACAGCTGCAGGAGCCATTTAGAGTTATCAAAATAAAACACTAGTAGTAATTTGTTTATCAGTTCATTCTTGAAGTGCTTGACTTCAGCTGGGAGGCAAATTACAGGCTAGCAGTAAGGGAAAAGAGATGTGGACAGACTGTATACAAAGGCTTACTTACTTATATACTTATGGAGCTGAGCCCTTCTTGAGGAGAAGCCAAATCTGCAGCTATTCAAGAATTTTCCAGCATTTTATGGAACCTGAAGGCTCATCACCATGTTCACAAGAGCCCTCCACTGGTCCCTGTCATGAGCCAGATCAATCCAATCCATACCATCCCATCCTATCTCTCTTAAGATCCATTTTAATATTGTCCACCCGCCTATGCCTTGGTCTCCCCAGTGGTCTTTTTCCTTCTGGCTTTCCCACCAATATCATATATGGATTCCTCATTTCCCTCATTCGTGCTACATGCCATGCCCACCTTATCCTCCTTGACTTGATCATTCTAATTATACTTCGAGAATAGTACAAGTTATGAAGCTCCTCATTATGCAGTTTTCTCTAACCTCCTGTCACTTCATCCCTCTTCGGTCCAAATATTCTCCTCAACACCCTGTTCTCAAACACCTTCAGTCTATGTTCCTCCCTTAATGTCAGAGACCAAGTTTCACACATACAGAACCGCAGGCAAATTTTTAGTTTTGTATATTCTAATTTTTACGTTTTTGGACAGCAAACTATGTGTTAATCGGCCGGTGAATCTTGTCGAAAAATGCTAACTAGATACGTTGTACAGTTTTTTAGTTGTTTTCACATAGCACCTAATAAATAAATTAGAAAAGTATGATTAGTAGGTTGCTGCTATGGTACGCAGTCGTCTGTCTGCTGAATTTTAAGCACCGTTGACCACGCGCCTCTGACGGCCTAATTACGCGTTCGTCATGGTCCAGTTGCCTGACCATTCGAATTAAAAGGAGAGTCGTTTTACTGAAAAAGAAAAAAGTGTTTTTATAATGCGGCCCGCCTGTGGGTTCTGTGGAGCTTACTTCTCCAGTCGCCGAGCTCAGCAGCTTGTCCCTTTCTGTTTGTTGCTTGTTCTTAGATCCTGAAGATGGTGGCAGTACGTTCCTCCGAAAAGTCGGTAAACTTCAACCGGGCTGCATGATATCACGTCCCAGAAGATAAAACTGTTGTCACCTTAGATCAAACACAATGAAGGCATAGCTCTCTACTTGATAATGGTGACCGATGGTGACCGTGGGACGACAGGCATGGGTTATTGCTTAAAAGGCGTAAGATGGAATCTTGAATCTTGAAGGCATGTAAGCGATGCGGGCTGTTGACAAATGCACACAGTCTAGCATCTTAGTGATAACAGAATTAATCTGTAATCTGTGGGGGTTTCAATCTGCACTAATTCTTTGCAAGTCCATCACGGAGGCATCCCTAACTTCGACTTTTCTCTAACAGATGGTAGGACATGCACGTGCAGGAATTTCATGCCAGAATGTGCGAGCATACGTCACAGTGGGCGTGACCGAAACTAATTTTCACATTTCAGGGTATTTTACTCTGTGTGTGCTTAATAAATAGTATATAATCTATGTATTGATGCAGTTTAGAACTGTGTTATTTGTACAGCAGGAGTGAAAGCATTTTAAGTATTTAGTTTCAGTGAATACAAGTAATATTTAAGCTCAACCCCACAGACAGTTATTGAAGAAGGGGACGACCTTCAAAGTGGGTATGAAGGGTGTGTGGGAATTCAAACGCAACAGGGCCTGATTACATTTACGATATTTATTAACTTTTAACAATGCAGAATTATGAGAATTATAAATAATATAAAGTTATATGACACACATATGAATTATCGAAGTAAACAATGAAAACATGAACAAATTTCTCGTTTCTGACTACCCCTTCAAACTTCCAGCTGCATAGCCGAGGAGATTGGGAGGAGACGACCGCCATTAATGACGAAGAGTGACACCTAGGTAAGCTGCCACTCAACTGTCGCTTGTGTTGTTGCGAACAGCAATTTTTCAAAAAAAATAACTCACTCACATTTTGTGTGCAGCTCGTAGCACGCTTAGTGTGTGAGGCGCGATTATGTTAATTCGTGAATGATGTACGGTGAATTTTATAAACTTACATAGTGTTGAACGTTATTTTTGAGTGTGGAATTTATCTTTGGGGGGGGACGGGAACCTGCTATTTACTAGTGTGAAAGGGGCTGATCGTAAGTTATTTATGACGTAGGACAGGGTTTATTGTTGCGCTTCAAATTGTTAAGCGCACGTCACAGGCCTCGGAACTCATGGAGGACAGAGGCTGCAGTTAAGGTTAGCGCAACCTATCAATTAGTAGTACCGATATTGGTGGTAATCACAGTAGTAGCAATAGTAGTAGTGGTAGTAATAGTAGTATAATAGTAGAACTAGATGTAGTTGGTGGTAACGGTGTAATGACAGTAATTTGTTTTAATAAAAAGAGTGTATTTTTATTCGCGAAGTGCCCTGTCGTTATTATATAGGACCGTTTCCAGTGTGGTGTGATATATTTTTAATTTGCAATGAACATTTTTCCTGCGGAAGTGCCTGTGATGAACGAAACTGGAATGTGCAGTTCCACGTGGAGCATGGATATTTGACTACGAAATGCCATTATTTCAGCAGGTATAAGAAATAATGTATCTACATGTAGTAGTTCTTCATTCATAAAATATTTTTATTAAAAACTCACTTTATGTAACATTAGATAATTTTCTCTTGACGGTCTACAGCTTTTTTACCGAAATATTCATCAGTTTGGTGTCGGGACTTAGTATTTGCGTCCGCATTTTTCGAGTGTGTAGCCAACAGTTTTGTATATCTCATTGGTTGTGTTGGTCATTTACCACATTGGTTTAATAGAAAATAGATAGTATTTAAGTTCAGTTTGAGTTACGTATGACGAGAGGCCGCGCCATAGCTCAAGCGGTTAGTCGCTGGCTTCCCACCGCGGCGGCCCGGGTTCGATCCCGGGGTCTGGTAAAGTGGGATTTGTGGTGGACAAAGTGGCGCTGGGGCAGGGTTTCTCCAAGTACTTCGGTTTCCCCTGCCAATCTTCATTCTACCAGTTGCTCCATTGCCTAGTGTCAAGTTTTATCGAAACCTGTTTAGTAGTTTTTTAAATATACGGGCAGAATTTTTATCCAATTCGTGTAAAGAAAGCGTAACGAACGTTTTAGTGACTGTTTTCTGGCTTCTGTTACTACAAACCTATACAGTTCAGTCGATAAAGTTACTGGTAAGGGATGAACGGTCTCGGTTCAAGTCCAGGAAGAGACTTGCAGCCCTTCATCACCACGCCCAGAAAGACTTTGAGCGGCCCGGGCTGAAGTTGACCGTGCGACCCACAGAAAAGGGGCTGAGTCATAGTGTGGCACATTTAAAGAAAAAGGCTGTGCCTTACCGTTACGTATTGTCGTCCTTTCTGACCGCACCAGCTGATCAAGATAGGAAAGTCTGGCTAAAGTGCCCTGCCGAACCTGTAGTAATATCTCGAATTTTGTGTTTTTATCCAGACAGTGGATGAAGCCCAAACGGAATGTCTTCATATTATAATAAGAGTAATCCGTTGTCAAAAATTGAAGAACGACATTGGATAAGTACCAGTCGGGCCATGGCTAAGGGGGGGGGGTGGACGCTGACTTCGCCCTGTGGAGCTTGAGTTCAGTTCCTGATGACTGTGTGCGTGATTTGTGGTGAACGAAGTGGCACTGGAACATTCTTATTTCTTCGACATCCCCCTGCCAGCCATCATTCTGCCGTTGTTCCGTACTCATCTATCACCGCCCCCTGAGATGTGCAATAAAACCTGGCCAGGCAGCAAATTACCACATCGTTGGTCATTAAATTTGGGACTTGATTTATACTTTGTCCAGAGACGAAACCTATTACATCCATCGTCAGGATAACTCCTCTTGTACCCTGAAAAGACTGGCGAAATTTGAGGTTCCCACGTTGGCTATGAATATTACATCATCCTGGCACTCGTGTAGTTTGATATATCATTACCAACGTTTCGGAGAAACCTGAAGAATCTCCTCACTTCTACAATGAAGACAGAGGTAATAAGATCCTTCAAATGGATCGTGATGTTCTACCAGATTTCACGGAATCGCGACCTACCTGCACAGTTACAGACGCGAGAATTTCAAACCTTGTCAGGCCCGATGGACTTTAATTAAGGTTCGTAGTCTGGACTACGGCCAGTCGCCTGGAGGATCTTTCGTTCAGATTTGAGATCTGTATGCAGCAATGGGAAGTACTGCACACGCCCACTGGACCATGCCTGTAAAAATGTACATTCTCTTGTTGGTATTTTTTTTATTGCTAGTGAGGTGGGACTAAGTCCCTTGTACTGCGGCCACTTCTGGCCTATTGTACCACCCCAGATGATAGGTGAGGGTGATTGTGGAGCAATTGGTGGAATGAAGATTGGCAGGGGAAGCCGAAGTACTCGGAGAAAACCTGCCCCAGCGCCACCTTGTCCACCACAAATCCCACTTGACCAGACTCGGGATCGAACCCGGGCCGCCGCGGTGGGAAGCCAGCGACTAACCGCTTGAGCTATGGCGCGGCCCTTGCCCAGTACTTACTGAGGAGAAGTTAGATGATATAAGGGCGAGACCTGAACATACACCTAGGAAATCACCGAAACGTCTAGCTCAAGAGACTGGGGTGTCACAGCCTAAGTAATAAACGGCAACACAATTGCTGAAGCCATCCAGTGAAAGTTGGTGTCTCATGTGCTGTGAGTGCAAGAAGAATTGTTGTACGTTGTATTTAACTAAACAGTTAATTTTGAAAGATATGTACCGACGTGTAGAGGGACAGCGTTTTCAACACCTCCTGTGATCTGTGAACAAAGGTAAGAACTTCCCTTCATTCCAAATGTTATCGGCATGCAGAGTCATCGGCAATATTCGGATGCGTTCTGGAGCAAGCGGCGCTCCGGTCTCCGTGAAGCACAGCGCCGTGAACGCATCAGGTTTACTAAAGAACACCTGTATTATTCTAGGTATTATGGCTCTACAGCCCTTTGTTGCGCCTTGGTCGCATTTTCAGTTTCTTAATCTATACACAGTCTTTAGGACTCCTTGGACGCGGTGTCAGCCTGCCGCAAGGGCTCTGCCTACGCACAGAACAACACAGAATAAACGCAGACAGACATCGATGCCTCGAGTGGGATTCGAACCCACGACCCCTGTGTTTAAGCGGGCGAAGACGGTTCGTGCCTTAGACCGCGCGGCCACTGTGAATGGCAGTCATTATAGCTACGGATATATATTTGGTGTAGTAATAGGCAGGGTTTGTTTCAACCTCTGCGCCCCAAACAAGTATCGGCAAAATTATCAATAATTAAACAGTCCGATTTTGACCTGAATTCAGTTAGTTCAGTAGCATCATTCTGAGCGCAGTTTACTTTGTATAGGCAGTCTGAAGTAAGGACGCACGCATTTTTCCCCAAGTAAGAAGGCGCCTACACATTGCTTCTGATGTAAGGAAGGTGTTACGCATTGTTGCTGAAGTAGGAGTCGCTTATGCATTGCTGAAGTAAGAATGTGACTGTATATTTTTCCTAAGTAATGAAGCGGTTACGCATTGTTGCTGAAGTAGGAGTCACTTATGCATTGCTGAAGTAAGGATGTGTCTGTATATTTTTCCTGAGTAATGAAGCGGTTACGCAGTGTTGCTGAAGTAGGAGTCTCTTATGCATTGCTGAAGTAAGGATGTGTCTGTATATTTTTCCTGAAGTATTGAAGCACTTATGCATTGTTGCTGAAGTGAAGAGTCGCTTATGCATTATTGAAGTAATGATGTGTGTGTATATTTCTTTCGTGATGTAATGAAGCGGTTACGCATTGTTGCTGAAGTAAGGAGTCGCTTATGCTTTACTGAAGTAAGAATGTGACTGTATATTTTTCCTAAGTAATGAAGCGGTTACGCATTGTTGCTGAAGTAGGAGTCACTTATGCATTGCTGAAGTAAGGATGTGTCTGTATATTTTTCCTGAGTAATGAAGCGGTTACGCAGTGTTGCTGAAGTAGGAGTCTCTTATGCATTGCTGAAGTAAGGATGTGTCTGTATATTTTTCCTGAAGTATTGAAGCACTTATGCATTGTTGCTGAAGTAGGAGTCGCTAATGCATTACTGAAGTAAGGATGTTCCTGCTTATTTTTCCTGAAGTAAGTAAGCGCTTACGCATTGTTGGTGAAGTAAGGAAGCGCTCACGCACTGGTTCTGAAGGAATTAAGCGCTTACGCGTTGTTGCTGAATTAAGAAGTTTATGATTTGTTACGGATTGTATTGGAAGGAAAGAAATATATTGTGGCGTATTTGCACCATCCACGTCACAACGAACGATGAACCACTGGCAGTAAATATATATCAAATTATAGAGAATGTATAAGAATAAATTACGATGTCCATGTTCCTTAAAATTCCTCGGTCTGTAGTTGGCGCCAACGAACGAGTTTCATTGAAACAATATGCAAATGCAATATTTCTTAATGCTTTGCTTCAGCGCTGAAATGGCTTTAATGGGATTTCAGGCTCTCACAACGGTGACCTAATGCTATTGTATTTTGGGGGTTCGACACCGTGTAGTTTGGTAGTCGGAGCCAACGTTCGGGAGGAACCTGCTACCACCATCTTCACGGTAGAAGAGAATATTCGTATAGATGTGTCACTTGAAAGTTACAGAAGTTCATTAAATAAGTAATGATAGAAGTTTAATTTAACGGATCTTGTCATGTACATCATACACGGTACACCTTAGCGTGGTAGGCCACGAAGATAAACAACCAGAAGTAAACAGCTGTGTTACAGTCAAACGTAGTTTTGTGATGAGACTTACTATTTGGAGTGTCCAAGTTATTTTGCAGCCGTTACAAAAGTCCGCCATTGGACCGAATTCCGTATCAGGCCATTCAAGTCTACAACGCCACAATCAATGTCTAGTTTAATCATCCCTCTCGCCCCTTAGTTATTTCACGTAAAGGTTTCCTCATGAAAACTCTGTGTGTTGTCCTAACTTGTTTTGAGGGAGCACCGTGCCTGTCACATGTTTTCAGTCCTTGACATCTGCTTATCGATTCCATTTCAAGTCAATATTCCATTCACTACGTCCTCAACTAAAACAGGAAATTTAATGATTGGACCGGACGTTCTAACTTTGAAGTGGTCTGATTAACTTGTAGTGAAGGGACAACTTGAGGGGCGTCGATCCCTTTTTACTATTGTTCCCCCCCTTCTGGGGTAAGTAAAAAAAAAGTAAGTAAAGGTATTCCTGTAACAGGCCGTGAAGGCCCATAGGGTTGTGAGATGTTGAGGTTCCCACATTTTCCAGACAGTCGGCTCATAGATGACGGCAAGGTTGTGAGCCCTACGCGCAGGCCGCCCTTTACCCCCAAGAATATTCCTGGTACTCATTTATGTTAGAAGCTGAGTTGACCCCAGGGCCATAGTGCGGCTGGAAGGATTAGGTCAATTGAAAATAATCCAGTGACCTCATCGGGACTTGAACCCGCGCCCTTCTGGCTTGTAGCACAGTGCCTCAACCAACTACGATACCGCGTGTACCCCATCTGTGGTTCTCTGCTTAAGAATACACAGTGTGTCCAGATTCTGTTAGGACTGTGTTCATTAAAAGTACAAGACTTGAATTATTTTCAAAATTTACTCTTTTCTTTCAAAATAGTCTCCTTCTGAATCAATAGATTGAAAAGTTTTAGAAAACAGTCACTGTACTCCTTTTGTGGAAACGCATTTAAAACTGCGGTACATTCCCTTTGGATGTCCTATATGGTGTCGTGACGGTCACCTTTCATCGCCAACTTAACTTTTGGGAACAACCATAAATCTGCTGGAGCCAAATCTGGCGAATACGGAGATGATCAAGGACTGTGATCCCTTTTCTGGCCAAAAAATCGCGCACGATCTTCAATTTGTGGGGTGGGGCATTGTCGTGGGGGAGCGACCAGGAACCTTGCTCTCGATATTCAGGTCGAATTCGAAGAATTCTCGCCCACAAACGATTGAGGACTCCGATATAATAATCAGAATTCACTGTTCGACCTTCTGGCAGAAATTCCTTATGAATGATTCCTTTGGAATCTAAGAAAACTGTTAGCAGTGTCTTTACTCGACTCTTTTGCATGCGCACTTTCTTTGGTTTCGGCTTCTTTGGGCTCAACCACGCTGCACTCTGCCGCTTTGTGAGAGGCTCATATCATATCACATCATGTCTCGTCACCAGTAACAATCGATTTTATAAATTTTGTATCACTTTGGGCCGACCATAACATGTCTTTGCAGTGTTCCTCTCTGGCATGTTTTTTCATCGCCTGACGGCGCGTGCTGTACAGACGGCACACAGACCTTCCGTTTGCCCAAATCCTCGGTCAAAATTTGATGCACTGTACTTTTTGGTATTCCCAAAAGTTCCTCGATGAGTGTTGCAGAAACACATCTGTCTGATGCAAGCATTTCGGTCACTTTTTTTCACATTTTCTTCAGTGCGACTTGTTCTCGGCTTTGATGCACGTGGAGCGTCTTCAGTGGCCTCCCTGCCGTCACGAAATACAGCATACCATCGAAAAATGTTCGAGCGACTCAAACAGTCACTTCCGTATACACTTTTCATCATTTCGTACGCTTCTCCGGCTGTTTTGCCTAACTTCAAACAAAATTTGATGTTGACTCTGTTCAACCCCCATTTTCCGACGAGCCTCAGAACAGTACTGTTACATTCAAGGTCAAAACACATGATGCAGCGATGCTTGCGCTTTGAAATTATAGACAGCCACAGCTGAAACTTCAAGAATCTTATTGCCACAACGCGCCAACAAATGGTATTGCAGGGCAAAATTTAAAAAAGTGAGTTGTAACGGATCCTGGACACACCGTGTACTTTCATCGAGTGATTATCAAAAGGGTTGTGACCGTGGTTGATTAATTATATGAATATTATGTTGGACATTGTCTGTTTCCAGGGCATGGGCGTCGGCAGAGGGGGCAAGCCAGGCCTGTCCCCCATCTGGATTTAAAAAATCAAAATTTAAAAATCACAAATTTATGAAGTAATACCGAAAATGAAAATTATTTTGTCGTAGAACGTTCTTCCCACTTGAAGCATGAATGTCTGCGTTTATTCTATTAGTGTTGTCCTGTGTAGCTAGCGGCCTGCCAACTGTAAAATTCAGATTTCGGAATTTATTTAGAATTGGGACACCTAATCCGTCAAGACAGAAGAGGAGGAAGAAGAAGAAATATTCATTTATCTTGAATACTCTAGGTCCGTTAATAAAAATATTGTTAAACGGCATAAACGTAAGTTTGTAAGAACGTTTTCTGGCTGCCCTGCTTTGAAAAGAAAATCCTGGGAACCCCCAAGGGTCTGGGGTATACACAGACAGTGTTTCGGAAATTGTATCTGATTCCACCAATAGGTGAAAGGGGGGCGGGGTCCTACTCTGTTGGTCCCGATTACTGGACTTGTTAAGCTGAGTAGAATCCTCTGCCCCCCCCCCACCTGGTGACAGAAACGGATGCAGTTTCCTAAGAGCTGCATATATCCCCAGACGGCAGACAGTGGAAAATGTCCAACACAATATGTATTCTAAATCTTTCATGTAGGTTCGAAATTAAGAAATCTTGCAGCATTAGCTGTGTGCTCTTGTCAGTTACAGTGTCAGGGACTTCAAGAAAGACAGTTCAGAGAGCAAGTGAAATTTCGCCATTCGGATACATAAACAGAAATGTTAACCTGCATCGCAATATTCGACCAGTGATTCGTTACAAACAGTGGCCAAGTTCAAGTAAAGGAATGATTAGAGACGGGCGGAGCCAACTTTCAGTGTTGGGAAGGGACGCAGCATAGGTGGTCCCTCATGAATTTGGTGAAGATTATTTTTTCCTGAATATGTACTTTGGTAGGTCCTCCTAATATCAGTGACCCTTTCTTTTCCACCTGATTATACCATGAAGATAGGGCAGCAGGTTTCTCCAACACAGAATTACGTGAAGAAAGCAGTCTTCTGGGATTTGGCACCGTGTATATGTGGTGTTAACCGACGTTTCGGAGGAACGTATCGCCTCCATCTTCAGGGTAGAAATCCGCAAGCGAAGAGACCGTGAGAACCGGTAAAAGCAAAGTGCATTTCTTATATTTCTTATATTTTTCCTTCTACCCTGAAGATGGAGGCGATACGTTTCTCCGAAACGTCGGTTAACACCACATATACACGGTGCCAAATCCCAGAAGACTGCTTTCTTCATAGTCACCGACGTGAAAGCCTCAAATCTTACACAGAGTTACGTGTCTACCAAAATGCGCGGTGAGACATCCCACTCGTCACGGTTAGAATACGTATCATTATTCAACCGATACAATTCTGGTATGAACACACCAAGCATTTGCATGTAATACATGTTCGGCCTATTGCGGCAAGCATCAGGCGCATAGAGCTTTTACATTCATGCTTTTTTTTTCTGTTATACTGGCTACACTGGCCATTATTTACACATTGGGAGTGTGTTGTACAGGTATGTTTATGTAATGTCCATATCTAGCAACGCAAAACAAAAAGGACACATCAAAAGTAAAAGGAGAGAAATATATATACACTTTTACCACGTAATTCATTTTGATTAGAATATTTTAATATTTTTAAAAATACAAATTTTAGTATCTAATACATTTTATAACATAAGGGCATTACATAAACAACATAGCGCATAGGAAGATGATTGTAAAAGCTGTATGTACCTGATGATGGCTGCAATAGGCCGAAACATGTAGCAGATGCAAATGTATGGTGTATTCATACCAGAATTGTGTCGACTGAATAATAATAATAAACATTATCTTGCACACAGTGTGATGCTGCAGTATAATACTGCAATACGAAGGATATTCGGAAAGTAACCTCCGCTTTTTTAGACAACTAATGTAGGAGCGGGTGAGATTCGCGCATGCGAGTTAGAATCACATGACTTGCTGACTTGTAAACCATCACATAACTGGTTCCCTAGTGTTTGTTCTTGTCTCTGCAGAGCGATTGCTGATGTGTCCTGAAATTGATATCCCACAGCTGCGAAATTCGTGCTGTTATCCGCTTTCTTCACGCTAAAAGCATGAGTGCTGCGGAAATTCATTGTGAATTATACGCGGTTTATGGCCAAAACGTAACGAGTGAAGGAATTATAAGACAATGGTGTAGAATGTTCACAGATGGGCGAACAGATGTTCACGATGAAGAGCGAAATGGTCGGACATCTGTAGTGAGTGACGATCTGTTCAAAGTGTTGACCAAAAAATTTGTAAAAGACGAGGCTTCACAATTTCAGAACTTTCATGTGAATTTCCAATGTTCTTTACGAGATTATCATAGTTATGCAAGGCTATCACAAGTTTTGTGCAAAATGGGTTCCGAAAATGCTCACGAGTGCGCACGAAACGCAAAGAATGGTTTCGGCTTTGACTTTTTTTAGAGCGATACAACAAAGGTGACGATGAATTTCTCACTCACATCGTACGAGTAACATGTGACGAATCGTGGCTTTAGTTTGTGAATGTTGAAACCAAAGATCAGTCAAAGCATTTGATGCACACGCATTCACAAAATAAACCGAAAAAAGCCTAAAAGATTGTCGTCTGCCAGAAAGCTGATGGTAACTTTTTGGAACAGGAAAGGAGTGCCGATGATGCATCTCATTCAACAAGGGACTACAATAACGTTAGATGTGTATTGCAAAAACTGCTTAGGGTCATTGAGAACAGAATCCATCAAATGCTGATATCCAGTGTAGTGCCCCTTCATTCAGATGCGCATCTGCATACAGCTCCTTGCACTGAAGCATTGTTGGAGCATTCAGCAGGAATGATTTCGCTCCGAGTGACTACCACCTGCGTACCTACCTGAAGAACTGTTTGGGATCACAGCGCTTCAGCAATAATGAGGAGTTGATTGAAGATGTCAAAACGTGGCTGAGCTCACAGGCGGTAGACTTCTTTGTTACAGGCATACCAAACCTACTCCCCGATACAAGTTCCTCAATTCCGGCGGTGACTACGTGAGGAAGTTGCATTTTTGTATGTAATACAATTTTTCCTCATTGTTTTGTCAACAGCTCACCGCATATTACTTTCCGAATACTCATCATATTTATTGCCTCTATTAGAACTTCAGATTTCAGTTAATATGTTTCCTGTAAATGTCTGCCGGAGCCAAACAAGCAAACAGCACACTACTTCCTTGCTTGACTGGCATTTCGACCCTGAAAATGGAAACAGCAAGTTACTCTAAGATGTCGATAAACATGCCAGACTATGCGGCGTCACATATCAGATGATAGTGCTCTTCGTCACGGATGGATATCGTTACGTCTGTACAGAACGTTTGAAGTAATGTACATATGTAACTTACTCTTCTTTTGTGTGGTGAAATTTAGTACAAATCGACTTGAGCCCGGAAAACTCCGGGTGAGTCTGGGAGCGCTCTTTATCCGGTGGAACAGCGCCATTACGAGCACGTGGCGCGCCACTCGTCCCCCCCAAAACGCAATAATTGCGGCGTCTTCCTCCAGTAGCAGGTGTCTTGCGCGCCATCGATCCCGACATAAATCGGCCACAACCGTTGAATCTTATTTCTCACATACTGCAGAAGTCGCGTTACACATTCCTGCTTCTGTCGAACTTATCATTTTTATGTTTGTTTCGCTCCTATTGGAAATTGTATAAATTTGATTCACTTCGCCACTAAAATGCAGGACAAAATCATGACATAAAGATGGGGAACAGATGTTTTGAAAATGTGGCACATTTGGGAACAACGATAACAGATCGAAACCTGATTCAGGAGGAAATTAAGAGGAAATTGAACTCGGGTAATGCTTGCTACCATTCAGTTCAGAACCTTTTGTCTTCTCGTCTTCTCTCCAAAAACATAAAAATTAGAATATACAAAACTATAATTTTGCCTGTGGTTCTGTATGGGTGTGAAACTTTGTCTCTGACATTAAGGGAGGAACATAGACTGAGGGTGTTTGAGAACAGGGTGTTGAGGAGAATATTTGGACCGAAGAGAGATGAAGTGGCAGGAGGTTGGAGAAAACTGCATAATGAGGAGCTTCATAACTTGTAATCTTCTCCAAGTATAATTAGAATGATCAAGTCAAGGAGGATGAGGTGGACAGGTAATGTAGCACGAATGGGAGAGACGAGGAATGCGTATAGGATATTGGTGGGAAAGCCAAAAGGAAAGAGACCACAGGAAAGACCAAGGCGTAGGTGGGTGGACAATATTAGAATGGATCTTAGAGAGATAGGATGGGATGGTATGGATTGGATTGATCTGGCTCAGGATAGGGACCAGTTGAGGGCTCTTGTGAACACGGTAATGAACCTTCGGGTTCCATAAAATGCTGGGAAATTCTTGAGTAGCTGCAGAATTGGCGGCTCCTCCAGAAGGGCTCAGCTCCATGAGTAAGTAAGTAAGTAAGGGATGTTTCTCTCCTTGGCTGCCATTCTGGCTCAGGGGAGTGAATTTTGATGTTTTCATGCATATAAAAATAGAATAATCTTCGGTTTGTCTGGCTCTTCTCCCGCAATGCTTTTGCGGCGTATTGTGTGTGTGTGTGTGTGTGTGAGTGTGGTTTAGTTTACGATGCTGTCAGTTGCTAGACATTTTAACGTTGATTGGTAGAATGATAGACGAATGGGAAATGATTTGGAAGTAAGCGATCGTTGCGTACTCGAATTACTCTCCCAGCGTTGGCCTTTGGGGGCTGACAGAAACAGTGAAAAAATCAGGATATCCAATGTCCTGACCAGGTTTCGAACGAGGATCTCCCGAATTTCAGTCAAGAAGTTTATCACTAGACCAGCCTCCTTATTGGTTATTGTAAGTCATAACTTGACAGGAGGTCGGGTTGTAACAGTGATGAGTAGCGAGACGTCGAGTACAATAACAATGCTACGTCCGCACAATTTGATTGTGTCCTTGTATTGAAATTATTTCGTAATTCCCCGTAATAATACCTGACTAAAGCTTGCTTAAAATCAGAAGTGAACGAATGGTAATCGTTTGTTTTCAGTAAGCTTATGCTATTTATTGGAGATGCTACGTAGAGTTTGATTTGAAAATATAGAATTAATCTGAATCAATTGAAGTTAAATGTTGAATAATTTTATTTAAAAATATAGACTGCGAAAATGTGTAGAACCTGATTCGTGCAGCCTACCTGGATATCACTCAGGATTTTTGGTTCAGAGGCTCGTTCCCCACAAAACCTCTCCGTTGCACGTTACTGATGGAATACGTAATTTCGGTACATATATTTTTATTCGTACTCGTCGATTTAACCCGTTTATTTATATAGTCATTCTGTTTCTCTTTGACACGCCAAAGCAGGACTAACACAAGAAACGCAAGAAGCTGTTTCCTTGCAGCAGACTAGGCCTGTACCTCTTCACACATATGGTTAAATTAGGTTGAGTTACGTTAGGTTAGATAGATTAGGTTGGATTAGGTTAACTTGTATTAGGCCAGAGGTTTCCAAAGTGTGGGAACGCGACTAGTTCTTTTTTGGGGGGGGGAGGGTATTCTGAGGAAGTTATATGGTAATATTTGTCAAATCATAATAAATATTAATAAAAACTTAAAATATGTTGATGTTAAAACGAGTCTTTACACACACACACACACACACAAAGACTTTAAGGAGCCCGGCTGATGAAATCTATAGTATCTTAAGCTGACGGAGCACCGTTAAACAAGGTTAGGTAACGAAAGATTGAATTAGGTTAAGTTAAATGAAGTTTGATTAGGTTAGATTAAGTTAGGTTATGTTGTAGGCATACATATAAATCCTTATATAAGTTTCCATTTTAAATTAACTCAAAAGAAACTCAGCATTTAAATTGTTAATAGAAACTCAACACAAAACAGTGCAATGCAGATAGATCCAAAGGGGTCAGTACGTTAAACTGTAACCTACAGTGTCGATACTCTCAGTAATAAATAGCACAGAAATCCAACACAGAGATTAGCAACATTGGTTCTAGAATGCATTGGAACTTACACGGAAGTCTAAAGAATGAACACCCAGTTCAGTTTAATTTTAAATAGAACTCACCCATGATATTGTGACATGACGCCTGAAAGCCGGAAGTGCACAGTCAGAAAAGCACAACAGAGACGTCTTTTGCTAGACAACGGCTAGGTAAACATTGTTCCCGCAACAACGAATTAACATACGTTTTCATGGAAAGGGCGAATAACAGAGGAATGAACTGTTGTATTTTGTGTTCTATGTCCGGTTCTCATAAAGTTAGCTCTGGTCGAGATACAGAATCCAGAATTAGAATTCGAGGGACTACAAACTCTTCAAGATTCGTCGTGTTACCAAGCAAGCAGACGTTGAAGACTTTATTTTATGTGTTACAGTTACCGTAATCTTTAGAGTGTTATACGTAATTGTTCGTAGTTACAACGGGTTATAGTTAGAGTAACCTTGAGAGTGTTTTAATGAAAAGTAGTTACGACTTGTGAGTATCCAGTAAATCGATTCATCAATCCAAACCCCGTCCGCAACTCACTAATTATTTTTCTTTGGAACTACAGCCCCAGTGAGCGTAGGCCTACCTCCATGAACTCCGTTCACTTCGGTTTTTCTAGATCTTACACATACGGTATGACTCCTTGGGCGAGTGATCAGCTCGTCGCAAGGCCTCTACCTGCAGACAAACACAGAAAAACGCACACAAACATCCATGCCCTGAGTGGGATTCGAAGCCACGATCCCGGCTTCCGAGCGAGCGAAGACAGTGCATGCCTTAGACCGCTCGGCTACCGTGACCGGCCGCAACTCACTAATAACATTGAACACCAAGTACCTGTATGTTAATACCAGAATGAATTCAAAGGAGCGGAATTAGTATAAGAAAATAACATTGATAGTCAAAGGAGCCCGATATTAAATGTAACATTCTGGCATATTCACACCCTTTTCTTCATCTCGAAACCCGTTAGATGTGTGGGGATGTGTACTCGGCATCAGACACATTTCGCTTGTCGCTGCATCTTTCATTCTAAACACTTTTGTTCCGATAAATATTCAGGAAGTTGTGTTCGAGGTTCGAGCAAAGACGCGTGTAGGTCGCAACGTAGTGTCCATTGCTGTTCCATTTTGATCAGAAACGGAGTGTAATCACAAATCTTAATAGAAGCCCCCAGTAAAAAAAAAAATCACGAAAATCCGGTCGGCGGTTCTCAGGTTACATGTGGACCGAGACATGGCGAAGCAGGCAGGTGCATTTTTCAACTTTTCATGAAGGCGCTAAAACGCAAGTGAAAGTGCTGTTGGAAACAATAGGCTACAGGCTGGACGATCGAGGAAGTGGAGCTTCATTCCTACCAGGAGCAAGAGATTTTTTCTCTTCTCAGCAGCGTCCATACCGGCTTTGGGACCCGTCCATCCAACGGGTACCCGGGGACTCTTTCCCCAGAAGCAAATCGGTGGGCCTAAAGCTGATTACTCTCCTCCATCTGTTGCCGAGGTGAAGTGTGCATAGAGCTGTACCTTTACTCCCACATGCGTCTTCGTGGTGTGGTGCTCAGTTAAGCATAGGGATAACGTTGCCTTTTTACCTTGCCCGTAATCAGAATTACTTTCTGCGCAAGCATTGGTTCTGTGAACAAAGAAGCGGAGATTAACAACGATACACCCAGTTTCAGGAAAAGTAACACTGATCTTCTTACAAATTTTAAGCAAAGGTTAATCAAACATATATGGGCAATTCGGAGCCCTTTCGTCAATTTTTAAGAGTTACTGGGGGCAAGATTTGAAGCTGAAAATTGAAACAAATTGTTATTCCATTAATTACTTTTATAGAGTTACTGCTCTTCTCCATTCATTAAGAAAATAAAGTAATTTCCTCTTCATGTATATGTTCGGTTATTTATTTTTAAATGTCAGTTTATTGCCTTTAATTACAACGAATTAGAAGCAAAGATTCGAAGATTAATGTGAATTTTACGTTACCTTTAACGCGAATATTTGATCGTATAATGGGGATTCGCAAGAGGTTCTGTGATTTGTCCACAGGAAGTGCTTAGAGCTATTTTTTCCAGCTCTAAACACGCCTTAGAGTGACGTTGAATGGATTTCCCGGCACGAACCTGTTGTCTAGGTTAGCCCATAAGATATATCATAGCCACCAGGATGCCATTGATCAGGTTGTCGCCTTATACATCCGTACCCGAAGCCTTTTCCTTTACGCCTACTGATAAGAGCAATGAAATGTGTTGAGGCCAGGAGAACGTGGAAGCCAGACGATCGGGCGAACGGCCAGTCTTGCGTCTGGAACTGGTTGTTCAGTTAATAAAGCATTTGGCATAAAAGTGGGAAGGGGCGCCGTCGTGCTGAAACCACATTCACTCGCAAACGTTAAGGGTTACATCATTCAATTAAGGGAAAAATGTTCTTTCAAGGAAGTCAGCGCACAGGATTCCGCGGAGATAATTTAGTATTACGTATGGTTCGGTTAGGAGCACGCGGTAGCATAGTTGGTTGATGCACTGTGCTACAAGCCAGAAGGTTGCGGGTTCAAGTCCCGATGAGGTCATTGGATTTTTTTCAATTGACCTAATCCTTCCAGCCGCACTATGGGCCTGGGGTCAACTCAGCCTCTAACAGAAATGAGTACCAGAAATATTCTTGGAATATTCTTGGGGGGTAAAGGGCGGCCGGCGCATAGGGCCGACAACCTTGCCGCTATCTATGAACCGACTGTCTAGAAAATGTGGGAACCTCAACATCTCACAACCCTATGGGCCTCCAGGGATACCTTTACTTTACTTTACTTATGGTTCGGTTAAGTAACCGTCTACGATCTCGCCCCAGATGTTGATGGTAAATCTTTGTTGAAATGAAGAGCATGGAGTAACATGAGGGTTCTCCAGTGCAAATGCGTGTAGGCTGTGGAAATATTTTTACTCCATTTCTTACGAATGTTTCCTCATCGATCCACAATACACGGCCCAAAAATCAGGTCCATCCACAGTTTTATATAGAAGCTATCGACAGAAATGGAGGCGAAGATTATCTGGTGGCAGTTGCCCGTGTATATTTTCTGCATGTAATGGGTAGAAATTTTCCTCATGCAGTTTACACCAAACTGCAGCATGAGAGAGACCTGTTCCTTATCATAGTCAGTTTCGTTTTCATTTTCCACATTTCGTCTTCCGCAGTCAACATGTTGTGGGGTCATGTATGCGCATTTTCGCATAGAATAGATGCACCGTCGCAAAGACATGCGTGTTGACTTGACTCCGATCTAGATATTTCCTCGATGCAGCTCTTGTAATTCCATAACAAAAGCCGTATCCCAATTTCCCATCGTCCCACTCAGCGTTATTAAATCGTGCCATCAGGTTCCGCGGTTGTCACCTCTTTGCCATCGGATGTGATGTGGAACACAGATGAGTTGAGCAGGAGCTTCACCACACGGATATACATTGAAGCGTCATGATCCTAAGACGGTGACGAATTGGATGACAGTTTATTTGCGTTTTCTGCTTCCAATTATCTGATCAACTTCATACAATTTTCCACAGGATTTTGGATTTTGAATCACCGTGTAGGATAAAAAGACACTGTAGTGTCCCCCCCCCCCGTTACGGACGTTTCCAAATCAACATTATAAAAAAGAGAATGATAAAATGAAATTAGTCCCAACGACATTTTTGATTAAACATGGGTAAGAACGATGGATATAACAATGAACAGATACTGAATATTAACGAAAATTATATTTTTAATTGTTTCTTTAACAGAAAAAAGTATTAAGAAATGAACAAAATGAAGTTAGAAATTAAAGAAGAAGCGTAAATAAGCAAATATGTAAACTTGTCACGTGTCAGAAAGATTACGAAATTATTTAAGACCGGAGGTATAAAAGTGGCTTCTTGGAACTGATGGTGGGTCTAAGGGTCTGAAGGCTTCCATAGCCGTCAGCGAGTAAAATATGGTCATGAGTCTCTTAGGAGTCGCAACCACGAATCACTGTGCTGGCGAGGACCAACAGCAGTTTAGCAGTCGGTCAATAGTAGGTCTACAGTACAAAGTTATTAAAGCAAACCCGAAGACAGTTGATGTGAAAATACGTGGAATATATAAACTGACGCGTGTAAATTGTGACAAGTATACGTGGAGCATAAGGTCATTGAAAATAAGATGTATGGAACACGGTAGAGTTGTTAAAGTTCACAAGAGGAAGTATGTTAAACGCTTCACAAATGTGTTTCGGCAGAACAAATCGTGCACCAAAAAGACTGAGGTACGAAAGTAGACGAAGGTAACTACGTGTATGTTGGTTTATTCAAGCAATCAGGAGTCAAAGAAGTAGGTTGGTCAGCTCAGCGAAGGCTACATCTTGAAGGCCGGTGGCTAGTATATGCTTGTGTATAAAGAATAGTGTGAAACTTCTTATTTGTAGAGCAATTAACGATGCTGTTTAGTAACTCTTGACTGTAGCGTTGAACGGTAGGATGTTGTGAGTAAGGAATCGGAAAGGATATGGAATAACGCTCGTAGCGTAATTTGATGTATCCCGGAATTTGCATGGAAGGATCTGGGAAACAACAGAAAACGTACGTATACTCTGGTCCCGGCCAAGAATGGAAATTGACACCCCCTGAATGCAGGGCAGGGGCTGTACCGCATGAGCCAACTTGCGGGATGGGAGATCGGTTGGTGGCTTTTGATAACGTGCCAAACAGAATTAAGCCGTATTTCTGAAGCCTTCGAAACAATTATGAAAACTAAGATAGAAGCAAAGGGAAGGGCATGTGGTAGCCTAGTTGCTTGCAGCACTGTGCTACAAGCTGAAAGGTCGTGGTTTCGATTCTCGATGAGGTCATTGATTTTTTTTTTAATTGACTTAACTTTTCCAGCCGCACTATGGCCCTATGGTCTACTCAGCCCCTAACATAAATGAATACTAGGAATCTTCCTTTGGGTAAAGGGCGGCCGGCGCGTAAGGCTGACATCCTCACCGCCACCTGTGAGCCGATTGCCTAGAAAATATGGGAGCCTCGACGTCTCACAATCCTATGGGCCTCCACGGTCTGTTACAAGGATAATTTTACCATTTTTTTTTTGTAAGGTGGAAGCAAGAATATGAATATAATGGCCGAGTAGAGATTATAGCAGAATGTCGCAATATTGTAAGATGACACACTGTGTGCATTGCGCAAAATTAGTTGAAAACCAGCTTAGTAGGAAAATTTTACTGACTCTAGAAATTTTTGGACGTATGAGTGTGTGTCTAATAAGTGGGTGGAGAAAATTGGACAGTATCGGACAGGGGGCGAGAGGATGTGGTGTGGACTGTCTGGCTGAGGATACGAACTGCGGTATATCCTTAAGTAATCTTCGAATTCAATAAAAGGTGGAGAATTTCATTACCTTCTCAGGAAGTCTGCTACATTGATAAGAGGAAACGTACTTTAAAAGAAAATATGGGCGCTTGCTTTGGTTCGACCTTGAAGTCGCGTATTGTATGCAGGAAATAAGTTAAAAAGAACAGAAAGAAAGTGTTTCCAGACGGCCATCAGATCGCAGGATACTTTCCCTTTCATCAATGTCTCTCGTCAGTAATGGCCGGTACGAAAAATGTACATTTTCTGTGACGTTACCACTTCCCTGTCACGCGTTTTATCGTGGCATTCTTCAGTCCTTCCATTCGGCAGTGCCTGTTACTCGTGCAGTTTGCAAGATTTGCTTACTGTCCTTTATAGATGTACTCCTGGGCATATGTGGTCCATCAGGTACACACTGAACTGCACATGTCCGTGTGCAAGATATTCGGGCTGTTGTTATACATGTTCTCATGGTTTTCTGTGGACCTTCACGTAAACATTAGAAGTTACACTGTCTGTAGACCGTGCCATAGCTCAGGCGGTTAGTCGCCGGCTTCCCATCGCGGCGGCCTGGGTTCGAATTCAGGTTAGGTCATGTGGGATTTGTGGTGGACAAAGTGTCACTGGGGCAGGTTTTCTCCAAGTACTTCGGTTTCACCTGCCAGTTCTCATTCCACCGACTGCTCCGCACTCATCATCCATTATCCGGGGCTGGTACAGTAGTCCAGTTAGTGGACGGCGTACCAAGTGGATTCAGTCTCACCCCACCAAAAAAAACTACACCGTCTGTATGCAAGATATGTACATATGTAGGCTGCCGTATGTTGTAATGGTTCTCTGCAGTTTTTTGCGTAAACAGTGGACCTCGTACTGCCAATATCTGCAAGGTACGCTTACTCTGGTGTGTTCTCCTGGCATACTGCAGTTTCTAGCGTAAACGCTAGAAGGCACATGTCTACGTGCAAGATATGCAGGTTCTTGTTAAGTTCTCCTGGCATTCTGCAGTTTGTAGCGTAAACACTAGAAGGCACATGTCTACGTGCAAGCTATGCAGGTTCTTGTTAAGTTCTCCTGGCATTCTGCAGTTTGTAGCGTAAACACTAGAAGGCACATGTCTACGTGCAAGCTATGCAGGTTCTTGTTAAGTTCTCCTGGCATTCTGCAGTTTCTAGCGTAAACACTAGAAGGCACATGTCTACGTGCAAGATATGCAGGTTCTTGTTAAGTTCTCCTGGCATTCTGCAGTTTCTCGTTTGAACAATGGATGATACACTGTCTATGCAAGATATGCAGGTTGCGTGATTTCTCGCGGTTTGCTTCAATTCCATCCAGTTGACACAGTCACTCCGCATGCTCTCTACATGCTTTCTGCCTAATTCATAATTCATAGCATCTTTCGTCGTGTCTGGTCCATAAGCCCAGCAGCGAGTAACTTGATTAGCCTCTCTGATGCAGTAATCCTACATTGCCAGGCGGGTCACGTCTCACCAAGCGCAGGTTTAAGGGATGAAATCACCCCCGCGTTGCAAAACATGAACGGGGGAATAGCGGGAGCGTCTGTAGGGTTAGGAGCGTTTCGTATGACTTACTTTCCGTTTATATTATTTCCTCGAGACCCCCATGTTGTCAGACATCAAACCACATGATATGAAAGTACAGTGTTGCTGATGCTACAGAAGTTACAGTGGTTCCAGAAGTTAGGTTATTGCAAAACAACTCTGAACTTATTGCAAGTTATAGAGTTGGTCTCATTGCTCTGTAGTTTAGTTGATGATGCCAGCGAGCGACATTATTTAAACGATTACCCAAAACATATAAGAATTTTCCTAATTTTACAGACTTTTAACCGCCTGCCACGGCGAAACCGTTAGACATGGATCAGGACATATTGAGAGTGAAATAAGTTAATAAACGCGAGCTTCTAAAAAATGTAATCCGTTTTGGTCCATCGCTTACGGTTTAGGGGTTATGACCATTTGTTTGTAACAAATAACACCAATTGAACTGCTCTGTTTAGTGTATGACGCATTATTATAGGCAAGCTGACAGCGTATGACGTCACGCACTGATAAGATGTCCGCTGGTAATAATTGTGCTGCATATACGAGAGAGTACAGAAAAAGGAAGCAGGTAGAAGAAGATAATTGTAATAATGTACCCAAACGAACAAAGGTTGCTCGCACTTGGAGAATAGGGCATCCGTGAAACGCTTCATCTCACTTCAGACAGTCGGCAGGACTCCTTGGACGGGGGATCAGCCCATCTTAAGGCCGCTACCTACACAGGACAACACGAACATAATAAACGCAAACATCACATGCTTTGAGTGTGGATTCGATCCCACGATCTCAGTGTTCGAGTGGACTAAGACATTTCTTGCCCCAGACCGCCCGGCCACTGTGATCGGCAGTTCCAGTTTTTGCACGATATTAAAATATGTTCAGTGGGTCCAGTAGATGGGGGATTTTTTAAAACTATACTGGTGGCTTCACAAGCGGGGCTCAGCTCCACGAGTGAGTTTGAGTGAGTGATACGAATATGAATCCTGTTGAAATGACGTAACAGTTTCTTTTTTCTAATTCGAACACATGAAATATATGAGATTTGATGTTCTCACGACAGTGAGCATAAAAACTGCTGTATTCTGAGATGTAACATCGTGTAGTCTGATAGAAGTATACAGACGTTTCGGAGGAACTTAGTGCCTCCATCGTCAGTGTCGAAGAGTAAGTCGAACAGTCAGCAGAGTACTTTATTTTACGCTGCTTATGTCATGTTGCCTTGCGCGCGATCGCTCGACTTACTCTTCGACCCTGAAGATGAATGCAATACGTTCCTCCCTAACCTCGGTAAATTTGTATCAGACCACACGGCGTCACATCCCAGAGGATAGTACTCCTGTTGCGGAATGTATATTCTCAATTGTATGTGAATATTTAATATTCCATTGAGCTCGTCAACTTTTCTCCCAGGCCTTATGAAATGTTGCTGACATTTTCCTTTGGACATTTAGTAAGTTCCTGTAGGGCAGTAAGCGACTTATAACCAATATTTTTCTCAGAATCTGTTTCTTTTCTAAAGGCTATGCTCTTTTCGTGCAATTGGTTATCTGCCGGTTCCTTCATTAAAACGAATGAGATATTCTTCGTGAGATTATCAGGAGAATCAAAGGAATCGTGTCGCCTCATTGAATCGTTGCGGAATGGTCACACAGTCATCGATATGATACAAAAAGGGCCCTGCAGTCAAATACCTTCCATAACAACAAGACGGGCGACATCTCGTGAGTTGGATGCGAAGATATTTGCCTGAGTTTGTTCAATGAGTTTAGTTCTATCGATCAGGAGACAAAGACAAAAAGCAGATGCATAATGACAGAAGCGGGCGGCCCAGAGCGAAGCGCGTTTGAAAAGCAACATGACATCAGGTCTGTGCAACTTCATGGATATTGTTTAGCCTGACATCTTTCCAAGTCATAAACATTGGTAAAAGGTAAGGTAAAGGAAAGTGAAGGCCCATAGGGTTGTAGGACGTCGAGGCTCCCACATTTTCTAGACAGTCGGCTCGCAAATGACGGTGAGATTGTCAGCCTTACCCGCCGGCCGCCCTTTACCCCCAGGAAGATACTCATTTTTGTTAGAGGCTGAGTCGACCCCGGGGCCACGTTGCGTCAGGTAGGATTAAGTAAATTGAAAAATTCCAGTTACCTGATCGGAAATCGAACCCGCGACTTTCCGGCCTGTAGTATAGTGCTTCAACCAACTACGCTACCGCTTGCCCCCCATGG
The DNA here is from genome assembly GCF_002891405.2 of Cryptotermes secundus. NCBI lineage: Eukaryota > Metazoa > Arthropoda > Insecta > Blattodea > Kalotermitidae > Cryptotermes > Cryptotermes secundus. The sequence continues at coordinate 393,780 of NW_019743149.1, read as the reverse complement.
ACATTGGTGCGTATCCTCTAGCTGCGGCTAGTTGAAAGGGCGTACCTGTTTGAAACATTTTCCGGATCTCAACTAACAGGTTGATGTATCCCTCAATATGTATAGGTACATCCGTTTCCAGTACCGGTCGGAAACAAATGCAAGGATGGTTAACTTCAGTAGTCCCCTTCTTACTGAACCTTATGTAACTTCTGCACTTGAAGGAATGAAAGTATTCGGTAAAACAATCAACCAGTCACGCATTACTGAATCTGTCTTGTCCTTTCTCCTAGGTCTCACAGGACCTGTCAGGTATAGAGGATGATTTTTAAATGACGTTTAAGTATGTTTTGCTGAATACAAAATTCAGAATACATTGTTAAGTGGTTAATTTCTTTTAATTTTTTTTATTTACATCCATAACATAATTGTTTATTGTCACGAAATAGAATAGGAAGGAACAGTTTTGATCATCTCTTGGTTTTTGAAGAGTACCATGTTCAGCGATATGACGCAAGGAAATAAAGCAGAAGTTCACCGAAATTTTGTAGGAACATCCTGCTTACATATCAAGATAGGCTTCCATTTAAATAAATGAAAATAACAGATTTTTATATTTTACTAATTTTTCATGACCATGCATTCAGTGGTGTTGCTACTCCTCCAACCCCAAAATCGGGTACAATGGGAACTAAGCTGTGATATTTTTGAGATGGTCCTTAATGATGACACAGCTTTCCAAGTTAAAAAGAAAGCCAGTTTGCTAGGAGATTCAGGTCACTTTTATGTAGAGAAATCAGCTAAATGTGGTTGCCCAAAATGTCTGGACACTTGGATATAAAATCATAGCAAACCTCAAGCCTTTTATTTTATTTTTTTTGAAGCCATCCTTGACATATGACAACAGAAATGTTGGAAGACTCCACTGATGTAACAGTGTCAGGAATTTAATATAGGAAGTTAAGAATGCAATAAGACAATAGACATGAATTAGCAAGATGCAATTAGATATACAGTAGAACTTGGTTATAACGTCATGAAAGGGACCTAAAAATAGTGTCGTTATAAACGAATGTCGTTGTAACCGAAATGGGCACTTCCACAGTAGCCTTATGTTAGTCACGTAAAAATCTACCAGAAACCAAGTTAAAATGTTGCATTTTTTAGTGAAATACGTAGTTAAGTACAGACTAACGTAACATTAACGTGGAATTGCCCAAATGTGTAATATTAAAGACATATTACAGCGCTTTTCACTGACAATACACACCGCACTAATACTGTATATTAAAGGTAGGCCTACTCACCAAATTACAGTAGATTACATCAATTGTTGTGCCTTACTGTACCTAGATACGAGTACAGTAATCAGTTATCTTCATCTGTTTCCTGTTACTTGCCCAATACAGTACACACTTTCTAAATTACGTTCAGTGTCCATATCAGAGAAATTCAGGAATGAAAATGACGTTACATATGAGGTTGATGCATTTGTGCATGTCGTACTAAGCAAGGTATAAAAACAGTTGCCTTATGAGGAATTAGTTCATACCATTGAATATTTGACGCAATAGACAAGGTGTCGCAGAAACCGATGTTGCTATAACCAAGTTTTACTGTACAAGTATAACAGCCAAAAGCATAAAAAAAATAATTTGTAAATATGACATACCACAAAGTCTTCAGTAACAGCAACAGAGAATACTTAAATAAATTAAACATAAGATCACTCAAAACAAACTAACAACAATAGAAGTGGATAAAGGGAGAACAATTGTAATATTAGACAATAACGACCTAAACAGGAAAATGAAATAGTTCATTACTGATACCCACATAAACACATTCAACATGGTCCAGCACAAATAATTCAGAAACGGTTTAAGAACAAAATATAATTCTTCTAATAAACCAAAAACTTTACAAAAAAAAATAGATTCTACAAATGAGCCCAGAGGCACCAAACTTAAAAGCCAAAATCAGATTTTGCAGGCTATTGGGACCACCGGGCCTCCACCTATTACCATGCCCTGGCATCAGGTATACCGGGCTCTCATCTAATAGAAAAAAGAATTTCCTGGGCCACGGTTTCACAGAGGTTGAGAACCATTGCTTTAGACCAGTAATTAAAACATAGTAGAACTGTCATATAAGATAGAAAAATTCCTCACTAAAAAGATAAAGAACTTACACAACTGAGGAATGAGTGTAATGTTAGAAATCTAATAGAACTTGCAGAAGACATCACAAAATTAAAAATGAAACATAAAATATCTCCACATCAATATCCCTCTCACAGAAAATATTAATATAATAAAGAATCTTAAGAAACTGTATAATATTGATATGAAAATTAGTGTGTCCTAATGATTTGTAAAGTGTGGAGTTTAGTGATAGTGTTGCAATTAATTGTAGTTGCATGTTATATGTTAAAGTGGTCAGTAAACAGAATATCCAATCCAAACCCTGTCTATACTCACACCCCTAAAAAATGTGAGAGTACTGTTCGTAGTTACTGAACGTTTATGTATACAGATTGTTACACGTTTGGTTTAAGCATATGATGTTCTAATATTTTATTGGACACAATTATTCATCTAATCGTGGTTATTCTGCATTCATTTAAGAGGACTGATTGTTCAATATTTTGCTTATACTTTTTGATTTTTCTAATCACAGTTGTTTTGCATTTTTTATGCTTGCTGACTTTTATGTCAACAGATGGGAGCCTGATTGTTGGTGGGACATGCAAGAGGGCAGCACCATGGTGACCCCAGGTTATGAGCAGACAGAAGCTGGAGGTGGAGTGGCAATGACTACCGGATCAAATGACCAGGGCACAGGGTTTGGCCCTCCAGACCAGGCACAGTTTGAGGCTGACAAGAGATCTGTGTATAAGTAAGATTGGACATTGCTTGAAACATTCACTTTTACCTTTAGTGGTCCTGTGTCCATGTATCCATTTCACTTCTTTGTTAGACATGTTGCTGTTCTGTCTTTATTGAAAGTATTCCCATATTACTTGTTATGTCGATGGTCATAATATAAGCAATGAAATATTAAACGTTCTGTTCCAGTAATATGTTTGTAGCATCATTCAGACATTTATGGTGTTGCATTTGTTCAGCTTATGGTTTTATAGGTTGTGCCTCTGTAGTATTTGAGGAGGATAACATTATGGAGGAGCATGGTTCCACCATCTTCAGGGTAAAAGTGATTGAGTGAGGGTGCAGCCAGGTTTCGTAGGCAGCAGGGTGACTGGAAATATGATTACTCAGAACTGGGGGGGGGGGGAGGCCCTTTACAAGCCCATAAGAATGAGCAATGGGTTTTTGAGAAACTGCCCTTTTGTGGTAATGGCAAGGTAATATCAATGATAGTCACTTATTACAGTGGGATTTGGAAAGGTGATTAACCCCAGTTCAGGCCAGTGGGAACAGTGAGATGAAATTATGAGAACTTGCCTTTCATAGCATGAGATTGAGAGTCTCTTGTGCTAGGAAGGGGGGGGGGTCACATTTTCCTGCCCTTGAAGCTTTAAATGAGTGCCTTCCTTGAAGGAATGGAAGAATGTTCCTCCTAGGACAATGCAGTCTTGTCCTCCCTATATGACAGGACTGTTTCTGACACTACCAGCTCACTGTTCTCATTCTCCTGGACAGTGCTGAACCTTGTTTCCCCTCCCATAGTTCCAAATGACTGCTATCCTTGTCACCTTGCTGCTGCTGTGAAAGGGCAGTTTCTTGACAGTTCTACTGCACCATTTCTTTTGGCACAAACAGTGACTTTAAACCTCCTCCCCTGTCAGTTTTGAGTAACCACATTCCTTGTCACCTCACTTGTCAGTCACTTCAGCCCAGAAGATGGAAGCATCAAGTTCCTCTGAAACACTGGTATCCACTTACAGTACTGTATAATGTCACAATCCAGGAGACCACAATCTGAGCAGTCACAGCTGTGAAAACTTGGGAACTTCCAACTGTCTTTGTTACTCTGTCTTGGTACTAGCATAGTTTAACTCTCAAGTTAGAAGTGTAATTCCTTAATTTTGAATTTGTAATGGTGCCTCTGAACTTAATTCATGCAGGAAGGGACTGGAAAGCATCTGTTACATTATATGCAGGGGTATGTATACATGATAAGGTGATGCAGAAATGGGTCCATTTGAGCAGACTTTTAAAAAATCGTGATCATGCAAAGTTCGTAACACACATGCATGCACTGTTAGTACACCTTTCTGTTGGTTACATGTGTATATATTGTAAATGGGTATGAAGATGTTCTGTTGTTGAAATATATATCTCTAAAATGTGACTTTGGAAACTATGCTTTTATCAATCCAGACTTAGAACTGTCTTTGTTGTTTTATGCAGACATCCGCTGTTCCCGTTGCTGGCATTGTTGTTCGAAAGATGTGAGCAGGCAACACAGTCTGCGGAGTGTCCAAACTCCGAGAGCTTTAACATGGATATCCAAGCATTTGTGCAGCATCAAGAACGGGACAGGAAACCCTTCCTTGTGAACGACCCAGAAGTGGATGGGTTGGTAAGTGGGTGGAAAAACTGGGGGAGAAGTTACTCATAGTCTGCTTCAAAGGACTATTCAATATTATCCTGAGGAATCTGAGAAAGTTGTGAATCAGAATGGCCAGTGTTACAGATAATATTGTCACATATACATATGTGTGTTATTATAGGTGGGGTTTCGATTGGTGAATAGATTTATTGACAACATACAGGTTGTAACTACAGATGAATGTAACACTGTCACTATTTCCACACTATACAGTTTACTAGAGGACACAGTCTAGTGTTTTCAGTCTGTTACTAGACGTTTTGTGGTAGCAGCACCAACAGTGACTATTCTTCTGCCTCCATGCTCAAGTCAGCTCTTCACAGACCTCCTTACAGAACTGACTGCTGACTAAGATCTAACCATGTCCCTTGCTTGTAACGTCATGCCTCCATTATCGTGTGTCGATTCTCGATTCATTGGTCTGGGAATGTGTTTACTGAGCCATTGCCCAGAAATGGGTCTGTTATATCTGCCCGTCCCTATCATGGTGGTCACATAGTAATGGCTCTACATGCTACAATATTTATACTAGGCACCTTCCTAGCATAAGCTACATGCATTAAGTGTGAGGGTAAGTCAATAAGTAAGTTACAAATGGATATAGAACTTAAACAAATAAGAGTACTGTTTTGAAAAATGCTTTTATTTCTCAACATAATCTCCCTGTAAATTGAGGCACTTGTCCCATCGTTTCACAAGCCCCTGAAAACCAGCAGCATAACATTTTTTGGGCTGCTGTTAGAACCATGTGGTGACTTCCCTTTCTACAGCTTCATTGTCGGGAAAATGTTCAGCCGAAAGATGATGTTTAAGAGGGCCGAAAGATGATGTATAAGAGGACTGAACAAATGGAAGTCGCTTGGAGCAAGGTCAGGTTTATATGGAGGATGCTCGAGGACTTCCCACTTGAAATTTCGCAGCGTCTCATTTCTCTTGTTGGCTGTATGGGGACGTGCGTTGCCATGTAAGAGCAACACGCCTTTGGTGAGGAGTCCTGGTCGCTTCCGTTGAATGGCCTTACGAAGTTTCCTGAGGCTGTTACAGCAGGAGTTGCAGTATTCATAGTGTTTCTTTGTTTCCTTCTCCATCTGCATGTTTATGTTGTTAAATATTTACCAATGTAGGAGTCTTCACAAAATTAAAATTGTAATGAGGTAATGAAATATTCATTTCAGGATTTTGTGAAGCAGATTTCATCTAAGGGTGATCACCCATATAGATGCTATAAGTGCAACTGCTTGTGTTGCAGATGATAAAAGCAATTCAGGTTTTGCGGATCCACTTGCTGGAACTGGAGAAGGTACAGGAGCTATGCAAAGATTTTTGCAACCGTTACATCACCTGTCTCAAGGGCAAGATGCAGAGTGAGAACCTGCTTCGTTCTGACTATGCAAACTATGAAAACAACAACAATAACAATAACAACAACAACAGCAGCAGTAACAGCCACTCAAGTAACAGCAACAGTCCAGCTGGGAACACTAACTATGCCACTTCACCCCACCCACTGCAGGTTAGCTGGTCAGATTCCCAAATAATACCATGTTTATGTGATTTAATATAATCAGGGCAGTGTTATAATATTTGCTAGTCATTATGTTGTTTCAATTGAAAAGAAATGCAAAACCAGGCTTCTGGAAAGTGGCAGCTTGCTAAATTGTTAATTTATTGTCACATGTTTTGAGTGTGACTATAGATAGGTTCTGATTTGTAATCAGAGTTATAGGACACTTAACATTTGTAACTACAAATAACTACAACAGTCTCACTCAGTTACACACTCCAACGATTGCTGTAACTAAGGCACACATAGAGTCTTCTCAGTCTTCACTAGCCATTGCTTCATAGTGGCTTCCAATGGCTGATGTTCCCCTTCCTCTGGGTTCTGAAATGGTCCCTGGCCTCAGCTACCTCTTCTCACTTCTTGCTTCTCACAGCTGTAACTCTATAAACTGTCTCAACTGAACTACTAGTCCTTTCCATATTACACTGACATGGATCGCACAGAAAACATCTCTTCCATTATTGTGTATTCTCTCATTGCTGGGCTAACAAGGTGTCCACATAGCTGTTCCCTGTCACCTGTTAATACCGCTTTTAACGTGGCAATGGGTCTGCATGTTACAATGTGTTCATTTGTTATTTTTTGTCTCCATGAAAACCAAGTGCAAAACTAGAACTAGAAGTTAGAGTGGGACAGAAGATGGCAACAATAAATGTCAGCATTTCAGTTGGTGTTGCAGGGGTGACCTTCACTGGAAAATGTTCCTTCAGACTACTACTCTTGCTGCTGTTGCATTGCTTATTCTTCTTGTGTCAAGCTGTCTTTCCAGAATGTTTGTAGAGTGTATATCCAGTAAAGGTAAAGTTATCCCTGGGCTGAATTACTTAAAGCGCCATGCCATGAAGGTATATGGGGGAATGGAAGTATAGCTCCAATATTCTTAATCTCGGAACTAGATGGAAATGAGTGGTTAGCTTTGCATCCCTTCTGCTTTACCTCCAGGGAAACAGCCCATGGTACCCCTTGTATAGGAGGCTGGGTGGGCCCCAGAGTTGGTCTGGATGTTGTGGAGAAGACAAAAACTCTTGCCCCTACCAGGAATCAAACCCCAACTCATTGGTCATTCAGCCCAATAGCTTAGTCGCTATACTGACTGAACTGTCCCATGGGCTCATGATGTACAAGTGGCCCTCAAGGGCTGTAATATATAAGAGGGGATTGGTTGAAATGTTTTCTGAGGAAACCATAGCTAGACGTGGGAATTGTAACATTTTCCCATTGAAATTTGAATTGGCATTCCACTAATGTGGACATAATGCTCATGATTTGTACTTCACTCATAGGAGAGCTAGCTCAACAGGTTACAGTACTTTAGTTGTGAAACAAGAAACACAGAATTTCACTGGGAGACATTCTATACATATATATACAAGGTGGTTCAAATATGACCGGGACTGATTTTTTTTTTAAAAACCATAATTGCCAAACACTTACTTGCACATGTAAGTCTTCAACGTACTCCCCTCCAGAGTCAACACATTTTTTCCAACGTTCTGGAAGCATCCTGATACCCTTTTCAAAAAAGGCTTGTGGTTGGCAGCGTATCCACTCCTAAACAGTCTGGATGACGGCGTTGTTGTCCACAAACCGCATGCCTTGCAAGTCCGATTTGAGCCTTCTGAACAGGTAGAAATCACTTGGGGCCAAATCGGTACTGTACGGCGGATGTGTCAGAAGGTTCCATTTCAATTTCTGGAGGGGTTTCCATTGTTGTTTTGGCTGTATGGGCTCATGCATTGTCTTGAAGGAAGGCTACCCGCTTTCCACCTGTCTTCTGCTTGGATCGGATCATTTCCTTCACATCTGTTGCCAGGAGGTCTGAGTAATAAGCTGCATTGACTGACTGTTCTGGCATCTGTTAGAAAGTTTACATGAATAACCCCCAGCCAGTCCCAGAAGAACGTTGCCATCACTTTTTCTGCCGAACGGCTCCTCTGCGCTCTCTTGGGTTTGGGAGAACTGGTATGCTGCCACTTGCATGAAGCCAGATATCGCCTACTTAGTCTGCAATGTTTGCTGCATGAGTTACAGCTGAAATTCAACACACTTCCTTCACCTTGAACTGAAAGAGACAGAACACTGAAACATTTGCATTACCCATCATGAAAACATTATCTGCAGCTTACTATCAGTAATATAAGAAAACTGACTCATGCTTAGTATTTTCCAAGTATAAGAATGTAAAATCGTCCATGTTTTTGAGATAACCATTTGGGGCAGGGGTTTGTTTTGTGTTGGTACACACTTGAAGGTTGCAGGTTCAAATCCCAATTAGGTCATTAGATTTTTCAGTTGACCTAATCCTTCCAGGCACATTATGGCCTTGGAGTCAACTCAGCCTCTTAACAGAAAGTAGTACCAGGAAGATCCTTGATGTTAAAGGACGGCCAACACATAAGGATGACATCTTCAACACTATTTGTGAGCTGATTATCTAGAAAATGTAGGAACCTCGACATCTCACAACCCTGTGGGCCTCCATGGCCTGTTGCAGGAATAGCTTTTTAAACACAACATTTGGGTTATCTGTTATTTTTAATTATCCATGCTACTTCTCTGTCAGTTATTGTGGATATTCTATAGTTCATTGAACATAAGTGTAGATTTTTTAATTGATGCTTGGGTTGTGTTTTACTTTATGTAAATATTTAAAACACGTAGTTCCACAGGGTGGCATGATATGTTCCTGCCCAGAATGACGATGTCACAAGTCAGAGGGAACAAGGGGAATGTTATAGAAGTAGAAACGGGGTTTAAATCTAGATAATGGATAGTATTGCAACATTTGAAATATGTTTTATGCTTGCTGTTCAGGGTGGAGCAATGTCAAGAACCTACAGCTGATGTGCAGAATGTGTTTCAATATTTGGAAATGAACTTGTTCAAAAAGCATTGCTGTAGGGGTGTCAGGTCAGTTGTGATCCACACTACAATTTATGCTGAGTCAGGGACAGCAATGCAGCTGAAAAACATTTATCCATTCATCTGTAAATATTTTATATGTACGAGTATATATACTTACTCATTACTGTATTCTGCAGTAGGTCACAATGTTACTTCCCTCTTTCTCAACATTAGGGTTGTTCAAAAAGTTCCAGAAATTTGTCTGTGAATAATATATTTCTCTGCTTGGAGCATATTGAATATTATCCCCTTCAAAGCAGTCCCCTTGTGCAGCAATGTACCTCTCCCATTGCCTTTTACACTTTGGAAGAACTCTTCAAGGATATTAATGGTATTGTCTTCAAGCCATTTGATGCATTTGTGATGATGTCTTCCACCATTTGAAATTTTTTTCCTTTAAGGGTAATTTTATGTTTAGCAAACAGAAGTTGGTAGGGGAGAGGTTAGGCAAATAGAGTGGTCGTGGAATGATAGGATTTAAATGTTTTGCCAAGAATTTTCTAATTGACAGCGGTGTGTGAGCAGGCGCATTATCATAATGGAGGAACCAGCTTCCTGCAGTCCACATTTCAGGTCACTTTCTTCATACTGCATCCTGCAGATGTCTGAGAACAGCCAGATAAAAATCTTGATCAGTTGTCTGACTTTCAGGAGTGAATTCTTAATGCACAGTGCCTCTATGATCAAAAAAAGACAACAAGCATCATATCTTTCACTTGCGAGTGCACCTGTTGCTGTTTCTTGGGGTGAGGCGAGGCGAGGCGAGGCGAGGCAGGACTCCTCCAATGTGTGGCTTGTTGTTTGGTTTCAGCATAACTGCAAACTGATGTCTTGTCACTGGTAATGACATTTGGGGGAGGTTTTCACAGATGGTAATTTGTTGCAGTTCCTGATCATCAGTCAAGAGTTTTGGCATAAATTTTGCTGAGACCAGTGCATTCCTAAATCTGTTATTAAAACAATATGACATGAACCCATGTATATTCCAAACAAATTTGGAATTTCTCAGTCAATCGACGATTTCCATGGTAATGCTTTTCACCTGGGCAATCAGAGGTCGAGATCTTGAAGTTGAAGTTCACTCATCATCATCATCATCATCATCATCATCATCATCATCATTCATTCATTGAAATTCTTCCATTTGTAAAATGTGCAAACCATTCATAGGTCATCATTTGACTGAAGATATCTTTGCCATAAGCTTCATGCAACATGATGTCGGCTTCTGCATCTGTCTTCCATACTTTAAAATACCCTTTAACACAAATTCTTTGCTCCTTTACTGACTCCATACTCAACATGACAAGACAACACACTCAGTCACAAAACCAGTTGTAAAAGCTAGATGAAACATCTTATTTACTTGGAACAAAATGGCTTGCATAGCCAACAGTCAGATTGCAAGGTCACTCAAACAACATCTAACATGACCGATGCACTGCTGATTTGTAGACAGATTTTGGGAACTTTTTGAACACACCACGTATATCACTAAATGGTACCCAGCAGATTTTTGTGTCATGTTTCCTAAAGAGGGAGAGAAGGAACAGATGCAAGGACATTGCTCCCTCTTCATGTGCTGCTGTGGGTAATCAAGTCTCCTTCCTTTTTCAAGCAAACTGTTGCACAGACATCTGCCACAAGTTCTTGGACGGTCTCTACACTGAAAAGGCTGATGATGTGTAGAGATACTAGCTGTAGGTTTGAACCAGATGGTTCTACCTCCGTGACTTACTTGACGGTTTGAACCAGATGGTTCTAGCGGGTGCCGTAACATGTTTGACAGGTGGTGTCCTCTGCAGGCGGTGTTCCACCTTCACACCACCAGGGAGGGGGAGGGGGGGGAGCTCTGCTAATGTCAACACAACCTCAAGTTGTGCCCCCCTCCAGCAGCCAGATTGCATACCAGATGGTGCAGACTGCCCAGGGGCTGTTGGCAGCACCTGTCCATCTCCCTGCGCAGGCACCCTCTCCAGGTATCGTGCATGGGAGCACACCTCTCTCTCAGATTGGAGCCAACCCTTGTCCTCCGCCCAGTGACAGCAGCCTCTTGCACAGTGAGTACTAACCACTTCACAGCAGTTCATGTGACAGGCAACATGAGGATCAGATGTTGGCCATATTCTTAACTACAGATGAAAACTGAAAAATTGTTTTGTGTTCATGTAATTCTTTAAAGCCACCCACTTTAACATACTGAAATTCTGCATTTTGCCTCCACAGTGCATTTGTGTATTTCTTGTGGTTCTCACAATAAACAGCATTAACCTTTTGGTCTTTGTATTGGAGACATATTGTGTTACCTGTGAGGTACAAACTGAATTTTTATGTATCATATAAGAGCAGGGGTTAAGAGTATGAAAATTCCTTCTCAGTTGATACATTATATTAGTCTGATCACCAGCTTATTCATACATTCAGCATAACATTGTTTCAGTTGGTCTTAACCCCTTTGCCCCCTTATCTGAAGTTTGTCATTTCCCAGTGCTTTGTCTAGACTGCCATATCTGACAGGTTAAATATATAAGTCATAAGACTGTCTCTGCTCTTACATATTCTCTTCTTTTAATAATAATGATGATGATGATGATGATGATTGTGATTGTTTTGCCACAAAAAAATATATATAGTAACATACATTGATACATACATAGCAAGTTCTAGACATATCGCCCTCTATACAGAAATATTTTCATCTTCTCAGTGCAGCTGTACGATTTCTTCTGGATGATTCACACATTACCAGTGGGTTATACTGCTCTTTGTTGTGATGCTGATAACATAAGTACATTGTAACAAGAGCAGCAGTTCTGAGCCATATTCCATCTTACTAGCAATATGCCATTCATTGCACAGGGAATGGTTGTTTTTCTTATCGATATCACAGTTTATACCAGCTAATACATTAATGAAGTAGTGATACTCTGTTGCTGTAAGCATTGTTAGTTCACTTCTGGCCACGTTTTATTTGATTTCTTAGTGAAAAATGCAAGATACTGAAATAAACACATTCCTACCCATGGTAACAGGACTTGCTGGACTGTTATCACAGAGCAGCACAGAGTGCACCACAGGAGGGCTGATGAGGGAAGATTGGTTAGGTCTCAGACATCTTCTTTGTGGTGCACAGCAGATTATATGTTGTACAGCCATAAAATAAAATGACAGTTAAAGAATTTGCTAAAATCAGTTTTTGTGTAACACCTCAAAAGAAATGGAAGGAATGTGTTGAAACTGTGAGCTTTGGTAGGATATTGTACACAGTTAAAAATATCCTGTAGACTGGAGGAATGTTCTTGTTTACAAAGGCCACAGAAGGATGAATCCTGCTAATTTGGTGTAGGGCTGGAAAATATTGTTGTACTCCTTGCCAAATATTGTTTGTGATCAAATGAAGGAGAATGGCACACAGGGTGGAGAATAAGTTTTTGTCAGAAAACCTAAAGGAGAGAAACCACTTGAAGACCTCAGCGTGGAAGGGAGACTAACATTAAAATGATGTGGATGGGTTTTTTATGGCTCAGGATAAGGTTCATTTGCAGTATCTTATGATATTTTAATGAACCTTCAGATTGCATAAAATGCTGGAAATATCTTGACTGCTTGAGCAACTATGAGCTTCTCAGGAAGGACTCTGTTCCATGGAGTTAATACAGTAAATTCCCAGTTATCCAGTATCTGAGCATGTGGAATTCTCAACCAATAAGCAAAGATTTCAAAGAAAATTTACCGTTTTTATATAGTTACTCAAAAACAAATTTGCAGTGCGTGTGTGTCCAGCTGCTGTACATGGTCTGACAATAAAGTTCGCAAACTCATTGCAGTAGAAGTGCTACATGCATCATTGATGAATATCACTGTGGTCACCTTCAAAGTACTTCCCTTGGGAAGCTATACACTGATGCCAGCGCCTAGTCCACCTTCAAAACCATTTGGGAACTGGTTTTGTGGAAAGACCTTCAGAGCTGCCGTCATATTAATCCTGTTGTCATGGAAATATCTTTCTTTCAATATCTTCTTTATCTTTGGGAACAGAAAAAAACCATTGGGGGCTGGATCTGATGAATAGGGAGGGTGTTCCAGCACAGTTATTTGTTTACTAGCTAAAAAGTCCCTCACAGACAGTGCTATGTGAACAGGTCCTTTTTGGGACCATTTTTGCACATACCTTCCAAATGTCAAGATCTTCAGTTAAAATTTCCCTAACTCTTTCTCTGTCAGCGATCTCTTGCTCTACTATGCTCCTGACGGTCAGCTGATGATTTTCTTGCACAATTTGATGAACTTTTGCAATGTTTTCTTCAGTTCTGCTCGTTCCTGGCCGTCCTGATCTCTCTTTGTCAGTGACACTTTCTCTTCCCTCAGAAAAACGTGTCACCCACTTGTAAACTGCTGTTTTCTTCATGGCATTATCCCCGCAAACTTGCACTAACATCTCTCTGATTTCGCTTCCATTCTTGCCAAGTTTAACAGGAAATTTAATGTTCATTCCAACATTCTTGTGATGGCACACCAAAACTCACTCAGACAATAATAGATGCCTCTCAGAAAGAGACTGCCATAGATCAGCAACAACACAGTTGTGAAATGCTGATATGCCAACATCATCAAACCGTACTGAGGTTTCTGTTCACTGCTGCCATGTCAAGCACATGGTGGCTAGTTTGCAAACTTTATTGTCAGACCTCGTATTTTAGTGCTACACATCATCCTCCCTCGTGCAGATGCCATTACATTAGAGGCTTGTTGAATATGTGATTGTGTTACAGAGTATGTGTGTGTGAAATATTTCACCCATCAACCCACTTTGTCACATAGGAAGACTCCCATGAAAGAACAGAAGTGAAAACATTGACTTTGTATTGGGTTTATGTAGGAGTTTTATTATGTAACTGGCACACCACATTCTCAATACATGCTATGTAATGGGTTTCAGGGAAGGATGGTAGTGATGACAATGACAATGATGATGATGAAAGTGTTTATGTTCGACAAGTGTTCAGTACAGTTGTGTGTGTGTGTGTGCACATGCGTGTGCGTGTTACAGTATGTTCATCGCTGCGCAACTGCTAGAATGGGAACACATACTTCCACGACAATGAATACATGGAAATCTTTTGAGTTCCCACAGTGACAAATCGAATACCAACAGACTGTTGCGTAGAGATTTCCGAAACAACAAATGAGTTTCGCTGGAGATGGACAACAGAGGGTTTGTTGTGTCGCAGCAGGAAAACTGAACTGTTGAAGACGGTGTTCGCTAAGCAGTCTGAACAATGCCTATATAAGGGGGCTGAACATACCAGATTTTCCAGAGCTGGATAGACCCATGTGAAAGAGAGTTGGAAGATAGCTGTCAGTGAGTAAAGTTGAAATATGGCTGCCACAGAAGCCAAGGTTTGTAGACAGAGTTGGAAGGTAGTCGCTGTCAAGCATAGTCAAGGTCTAGCATTTGCCGAATTTGTTGGATAGAGTGAGTGGAATCTCAGAAGCAGTGAAAGCGATACTAATTGTACTTGAGTGTGTAAAAGTGAGTGTTCAATAAATATTTGCTAAATCTGAGACCCACGTGAAGTTATCTGTTGCACTGCATAGGCAACATGTGACAGTATATATGTGTGTGTTCATTTTTTCATGGACAGACAGTAATAGACTGGATGAAGGACAGCTCAGTTAGTGTTTCAGGACTAATTACCTAGTCCAGCAAAGTTTGATACAAGATTTGATATAACGTGTAGGTAAAATAACCTTATTAAACAGTGTGCAGAAAGTTAGGACACCAAAAGTTGTGAAACCGGGGCTGATAATCAGTGCACATAAAAGTGAGGCAAATGTAAATGTACTCAAGTATAGAGGCATCTGCCTGTTATCAACAGCAGCCAAATTATTTGTGCAGACAAAATATTGGACAAACTGAACAAACACACAGAGATTAGTGCTTTCTGACTGACCCAACCAAGTAGTTGCCTCCCCCACCTTTTCACCTGAGGAAGGAAACAGGTCCATTTTCCGAATTATGTTCTGTTTGGAATATTGAACAGAGTGCAGAAACCTGAGTGTAATATGTCATTTCTGAAACTCTTTGAAGAAAAGGTTTTCTTTCCATGGGAAGAAGGTCCCCACATGAAGTGTTTCACCGGAATTAGGGCTACTTCTGCTGAATAACATTCTTCAACTGAAGCAGGTTTGTGGAGCGATGTTTAAAAACCTCTGCCTTGAGGTATCCCATAAAAAATCACAGGGCATTAGATCAGGTGAGTGCGCTGCCCACGGGATGTCACATCGAAGCGAGGTGAGCCATCCAGGGAACTTTGCCCTCAAAACTGTCATCGAAGCTCGGGCTGTGTGGGCCGTGGCACCATCCTGTTGGAACCAGACATTTCCTGGATGCATTTCTTCAAGAGCTGGTTCGAAAAAGTTTTTAATCATGTCCACATACCACTGTGAATTGACAGTAACTGCATGATTGTCTTCTTCAAAAAAATAAGGGCCAATAACTCCAACTCTCGACAACGCACACCATACTGTCACCTTATCACTGTGAAGTGGCCTCTCATGGAGGTCTCTGGGATTGTTACCACTCCAATAGCGCATATTCTGCTTGTTGACATATCCGGATAGGTGATAATGTGCCTCATCACTAAAGAAAACGAGTGAATCAAGGGGTAAAGTTTCCAATAACATTTCGCACGCCGTTATTCAGTTCTGGAAATCACATGGTGATAATTCTTGCACAACAGCCATCTTATAAGGATGGAAATGAAGATGTTCGTGAAGAATTTGGCATATTGAGCGATTGGATATGTCTAGTGTGACTGCATGTTTGCGAACGGAGCATCTTGGAGATCTCAAAATCGACTGTTGAACTGCCTCCACATTTTCTGGCATCGTAACGGCCCGTTATCATCCTGATGATTTTTTCACCACACTCCTGGTTGTCCTAAAATTCTCTGCCCACAAAACAATCGATTTCTGGTCGGTAACCGGACCTCTGGGCTTAATTCCGAAGCGAGTATGG
The DNA here is from genome assembly GCF_002891405.2 of Cryptotermes secundus. Taxonomy (NCBI): domain Eukaryota; kingdom Metazoa; phylum Arthropoda; class Insecta; order Blattodea; family Kalotermitidae; genus Cryptotermes; species Cryptotermes secundus. The sequence goes on along the minus strand of NW_019743149.1, from coordinate 377,737 downwards.
AACTCACGCTACACTGTCACGTAGGAATGGTTGTTCGAAAAATAGGATTCGACAGCAAATGTACGCTGCTCATTTGTCCACCTCATGTTTCCTACTGAAGGGTATTAGACAGAAACTTCTGCAGCTGCTGCATTCACCAAGCCTATCCCCACTTTTCTGCGACCTCCCCTCCCTTCACAGTGCGTCTTCACAAAAAGGAAGTTTCTGTGCCCCACCCTGTATAAGGGACAGTCAAATGAAAACGGGTCACCATGCATAACTCACACGGCGCCCAAGTTGGTAACACTGGAATTTGCTTACAGTACAAACATCTGTTGGGGACTTGGGAAAGCACAGTGACAACGTGCCCTTGCACACTAGTCGTTTGTTTATTGTGCTGGAAGTAAGGTTACTGCTACGTGTGGTCATCCAACATCAGTAATGGAGGCAGGTAAAGAACAGTGAAGTGTAGTGTGCTTTTTGACTGCTGAAAGAGTAGGAGGATGAGATATTCATTGTTGCATGTCTGTTGTTTACGGCGAACACAGCATGTCACGTTCGTGTGACCTATATGTCAGGAGACATCCTCCTCCTGGCTTATTCACCACGAACATGGTGACTGCAGTGTGTGCGAGAACATTGGAGCAGCTTCAACACACAATGTGGCTAGACCCTGGAAGATGGAATTACATACTTGATATAGGCCATGAAAATCTTAACATAAATATAATTTTACCTGTTGTTTAATGTAGGACTTAATGTTGGTCTCACATATGTTGAGAGCAGGCTAAGGTAAAGCTATACCTCTGCTGTTGAGGACAACACCATTAAGATATGAGGGCATGGTGATATAGCTCCATGGATTCTTAATTTCAGCAGCTGATGAAAGAGAGTGGTGGCCCTCATGCCTCGGGCACTTTACTCTACGGTGAAGATCGTCTGTCTAAGGCATGAACTGTCTTTGCTTGCTTGAACACTGGGATCATGGGTTCGAATCCCATTCAAGGCATGGATGTATGTCTGCATATATTCTGTGTTTGTGTAGGTAGGGGCCTTGCAATGGGCTGATCTCCCATCCAAGGAGTCCTACCGACTGTCTTAGGATTAAGAAACCGAAGTGAAAGCTTTCCATGGATGCCCTGTGCTCCAAAGTGGAAGAAACAGGAAAATAGAGAGGGGAAGGGAGGAGGAGAGAGAGAGAGAGACCCGTTTTCAATGGATAGGAAGCTGGGTAGTTCCCGGCGCTGGCCTAGGAACACAGGTGAAGAAAAAGAACTCTGCCATTGCTAGGAATCTGACTCTAGCTGTCCAGCTCAGCTCAGTCATTGTACTGCCTGAGCTAACCTGTATGTTGCAGGCTCTGACCTGTGCACCTGGTCCTCATATGACAGTGAAGATACTTTCTGTACACTGTACACTCTTCCCTCAAAGTGATGTGTTCCATAGTAAGGATGGTCACTTTGTTAGGCACATTTCTGATAGCAGGGGGCATGTGGTAACATGGTCGAGGCACTATGCTACCAGCCGGAAGGTCATGAGTTTGAGTCCCAATGAGGTAGATTTTTCAATTTTCCTAATCCTTCTGGCTGCACTGTGGCCCTGGGGTCGACTCAGTCTCTAACATAAATGAATGCCAGGAATCTTCCTGGGTGGTAAAGGGCGGCTGGCATGTAGGCTGACAACCTCATTGCCATCTGTTAGTCGATTGTCTAGAAAATGTGGGATCCTTGATGTCTCACAACCCTGTGGGCCTCCACAGCCTGTAACAGGATACCTTTACTTTACCTTTTACCATTTCTGATAGCTTCACCCATGTGCTACATAGCAATGAATGATACAGTCTAACTCACTTCAGATTTGTTAACCCTTTGCAGTCATACTATCTTCTGGTCTATGACATTTCACCCATTTGGCTCCAGTAAACTTTACAGAAAGTTACAAATGTAATTAATTCACATATTGCAGCAGTTGCTTGATAAAGCCTGACTGTATGCACTCAAATGATTATTGCAGTATTTGGTCAGCATGTACGAAGGGGGACCCAAAAATAACCGGAAACAACCTGTTGCGCGCGCATGCTTTGTAGTTACGAGTTCTGCTGCTAGGTGGTGTTAGCTGGGGGTCTCCCGCGACTGTTAGTGAGCTGACATCAGTCTGAGTTAAGTGGTTTGTCTGTGGTGCTCTGTTGTGTGCGTTCCTGTTTCAACCCTTTGGCGATTAGTGAGATGGCCGACCAGAAGGAACAAAGAGTGTGCGTGAAATTTTGCTTTCTGTTAGGGAAAACTGCACTTCACTCTTCAAGTCGCGGCAAACATTCACGCGGTTTTCTCTTTGGTCATCTCCGAGCAAGCGAGGAACAAATTTTGCAGACACCCGTCTCATGTGCAAACCTTCGGTTAAAATTCGCTGGACCGTGCTCCATGAGATGTTCGTTTCCTCAGAAAGTTGGTCAATGGTCTTTCGACGATCTTCATCAATTTCACGTTTGATTTTGGCAATGTTTTCGTCATTTCTTCCTGTCGAAGGACGCCCGGGGCGTGGCATGTCTTCTGTTGACATGTTGCCAGATTTGAAACGGGAAAACCACTCGTAGACCTGTGATTTCCCCAAAGCATCATCATTAAAGGCTTGCCGAAGCATCCCAACAGTCTCGGCTGCAGTTTTCCCTAACAGAAAGCAAAATTTCACGCACACTCTTTGTTCCTTCTGGTCGGCCATCTCACTAATCGCCAAAGGGTTGAAACAGGAACGCACACAACAGAGCACCACAGACAAACCACTTAACTCAGACTGACGCCAGCTCACTAACAGTCGCGGGAGACCCCCAGCTAACACCACCTAGCAGCACAACTCGTAACTACAAAGCATGCGCGCACAACAGGTCGTTTCCAGTTATTTTTGGGTCCCCCCTCGTAACTACAGATGCAAGGAGAAAGTACATGTAAGTTCTTTACTGACAGTTGACTGTGGAAGAAAATTTGCAGTGTCATTAATATGTTGGCAAATGAATGGAAAGCATTAATGGCTAGTGCTGTACATATCCAGCACTGAGAAAATAAGCATTATAGTGAACCGTCATTGTGGGTACTAGTGCACTGTTTTCCTGGCTCAGCACAGTGGCACTATGGTACTAGTGTATACCGTTTTTTGGTTTGTGTTGGTTGCAGGTCAGCTGTCGCCAGCCCCCACAACCCCTGGATCAGTGGATGATGATGATGATTTCCTCAGTAACAAAAAGAAACAGAAGCGTGGTGTTCTGCCCAAACATGCCACAAGTGTCATGCGATCATGGCTCTTCCAGCACTTAGTGGTAAGTCCTTTGGCTTTCATGTTTCTGCGAGGTCACCATGTACATGTGATCCCAGTTGTTCAGCATGTTTATTGGTAAATCTTGCACCTTATATGCCTTTTTCATGCTTTCACATATATAGCCATGTCATGGACAACATGAACATTGATTTAGATTGCAGTATTAGTATTGATGGGTTGCAGTCAGATGTGGTGTTCTTGTGAAGTGGTGGACATAAAATAATTCTCTTATTTTGAAGAGCAATGTCTTGTGGGATGTAACATAGTATAATTGGTAGAAGTTTACTGATGTTTCAAACGACCTTACTTGCTCCATCTTCAGGGTCGAAGAGTTAGCTAAGTAAGCGACACTGCTTTCTGCTTGCTGCCTTACTTGGCTTACTCTTTGACTCTGAAGATGGTGGCATTACATTCCCCTGAAATATCAGTAAACTTATACAATACATACTACCACAGTATCACATCCCGCAAGACAGTACGTTTCATAATCATTGCTGTGAGAACCTTTTATCTTCTTTTCTAGTGCTCCTTCTGCCACCTTATTCTTCTCTTCCTGTCCCTCTCTTCCATTCTCTTAGTCTCCTCTACTTCTGCCATTTCTTATTTTCTTTCCATTTCTTATTGTCATCTTTTTCTTCCCCCTTTTGTGGTCTTTTCTTTCTCTTCCTTTGCTTTCTTCTCCATTGTCCTGACCCACAGTATGTGTCCAAGGTCTGAAAGATATCAGCTGATTGAGTAGCATGTCATGTTGCAGCACCCATATCCCACAGAAGATGAGAAGCGCCAGATTGCTGCGCAAACAAACCTGACATTGCTGCAGGTGAACAATTGGTTCATCAATGCTCGTCGGCGCATCCTGCAGCCAATGTTGGATGCCTCAAACCCCACATCTGCTGACCAGCCCAGCTCAGGCAATACTCTGCATGGCAAGAGCTCAAGCAGCAAGAAGGCAAAGAATTCTGGCAGTGGTAACAGCAAGCAGGCAGCACAGCGCTTCTGGCCAGAGAACATAGCATCTCTGCAGCCACAGCTGAATCTGTCGGCTGAGTCAAATGGGGCAACTCACACTGGTCAGTATTCTGTATTTCATCCTTGTTGTATCAGTTTTTAACCATTTTGCACTCAGTCTATTTTCCAAGTACCTGGCCTAAAACACTCAGGCAAATTTTACTCAATTTACAAATCTCACTTCAAAGACACAATAAAAACACTTTTTTATTCTAATAAAAAGCAGATTTAAATAAATATAGCCTACAAGAGCTAATGCTATAAATAATTTAAAAAAATAAAAAGTGAAAGACTTAAATATAGAAATTTAAAATTTACATAATTTAGGCACAAAATAAAATTGTCTTTTTTGTCTTCTTTTCATGTCACCAAGCATGTAAGAAAGAGAATGTTTTTCTGTAAATTTTGATACAAGTTTTATGCATGAAGAGCTCTCTGGTCCGGAACTACATCACATTATGTAAAACAGTGTGTATGTACCTATTGTAGCTAGCACCTGTGTTTAGGGAAGCATTCTCCATGTGGACCGTTGTTGCATGCTGTTCTGGCTCTCCACCTTGTCTCCTTTGTGCTGCAGACAATGCATTAGTACTCTTTCTTTTCAGGGAGTTTTCTGAATTTTCGTGATCCCCGAGGATCATCTGTCCTTGAGTGCCAACCACTCCTCCTGTAGTTTTCCTTGTAGCTATTCAACACCATCCTGGCCATGATGTTCAAAGCTACCTTTTTCCATTAATGCACTGTCCACCTTTCATCCAAATAAGTGTATAGCATCATGTCTGAAGAGTCGAAGCCGCCCATAAACTTTTTGTAGGATGTGATGATTTTTCATTTTATTTGTCAATTACCACCATGACTTCCACGTGCCCTCCTCTTGGGCTGTGGTGTGGCTGGAGAGAAGAAAGACATGATTTTTGTTGTGATTTTTTCTTGCAGAAACCAGGTAAGAAGGGGATCAGATCTGCAGTACATTTTTTTGTCCAACTGCAAATTTGTTCCCGAAATTGCTGGTGTAAAAGTTTTCTAGCCCTCTTAACAGGTCCAGTGATGTAGGTGCTTAGCTGTTGGAGATGGTGGATAAGTGGAACAGACATGAAATAGTTTTTGACAAAGACATGGTAGTTTTTTTTTTTTGAGGTACCCTCCAATATTAAGCAGTTTTTTTACAGCAGTGTACCTCAGGCCATTTTTTGAACATTGTCCTTATCTTCCTGAGACCTGGCCCCTCTGTATATTAAAACCCCAGACAGTAGTTGGACATGGAGTTGTACAATATCAAAGATTTGATTCCCCAGTGGTGGTGGAGCCTGTTAGGGAAATATTTCATGAGACTGTTTTTGTCTTTGGTACCTACCAGGCTTTTGTTAACCCTAATTTCTTATGATGGTTGTAGAGATGCATGAATACCATGTTTGCAGTTTCCACAAGGGGTTGGTATCTTGCACAGGGACCAGATAGCTCAGAGAAGAAGTGGTAGGAAATTTTGCAGCAATGATGTGATTAGTGAAATAGGGCGATGAAAAGTGTTGTGACCATCTGGTCAGTGATGCTATGTTTAGGACATGAGCTGATGGAAGAGAGTTTTTAGGAATCATAACTTAGTCCCAAGGTGTTACAGAGGTCTTGGATGGTCAGTCTACGATCTTGCAGAATCAGATCCCTAACTTTCGCGACATTTTCTGGTGTTTTGCCTGTTGACGGCCGTCCCGAACGATCGTCATCATCAGTCAATGTTCGGCCATTTTTAAAACGCTTGTACCAGTTGTAAGTTTGTGTCTGGCCTAAACTGTTTTCACCAAAAGCTTGCTTCATCATTTGGTGCCTTTCTGCAGTGGTTTTCCCAAGTTTGAAATGAAACTTTATACAGACACGCTGCTCTCTCAGGTCAGCCATCGCAAAACCGCAAACTCACGGAAACACAACAATGGAAATACATTCATCAACAATAAACCCAACCACTCAACTCGACACCGCTTGCCACACTGATTCAAGAAGGATGTGTGAGGAGACACCTAGCAGTATTTCGATGTACTCATAACCATTCGCGCGGAAAATTCAAATTTCGGAAACTTTTGGATTGCCCCACATACTTTTATGTGATACATTATGGAGTACACCCTTTCCAGTGCTCTATTGTGGTCTCAGTTTTCATTTTTTCTCACGTATTTTGTCATTGTTTCTATAGACTCATCACTCATCAGCTCAACCGTGCTGTCAAGTGAGGAAAGTGAGGGCAGCAGTCAGGATGAGGATGAGGAGGAAGAAGAGTTTGAGGAAGAGGGGGAGGAGCAGTCACAAATCACCAAGTTAGAGGGGAATGCCAGTTCGGACTCAGAGCACGCACAATGACACAGTGTGGACTGAACACTGTGCTATATGTGGACACATGATGTGAACAAAGTGACAGTGCTCAGCTTGGTAAATGCCAGATGCGGTGTCATGCCGTAGTCATTGTATACGTAATGAATGCCAGCCTCAAGGCAGAGGATGGTCATTAAGCTACCTAGTTCCTCTCAGCTCTAATAATACCGTGTATACGTCACAATGAGAGATGTAGCAGACTTTATAAAGTATTTCATATTTTATTGATATAAATATATAACTAGATTTTCTCCCCTTAAAATATTTGCAATGCTCATTTTAAAAACTGATAAGATAAATCCGTCTAAATTTTTGTTGTTGTTTCTGTCAGTACTGTTAATGTGCATGTAAATAGATGCATTGCGAGAGACTTGACCGCCCATTTTGCTCATGATAAGTATTACATAGGTTGTAGCATTTCTTTTAACTTGGCAAGAAGTAATGACATGCTAGTCTTGAAGAGAAGATGCTTTTAAAGAATACTCATTGCTTTCGCATGGAAGGCAAGAGCTGCAGTAATTTACCTCGTCTCTGATATTTAAATTATTGTGACTCGTTTAAATGACTAATTTTTGCTGAGAATACATGTGACATTTGTACTTCCACAACTTTTTAGTGATTTTCTCTTGAAAAATATATCAACTCCCTCCATTTTCTTATGAGATGAAAAATACTGCATGTTTAAACACATGGAATGGACAATATGGTACTCTTAGTCAAGTGACAAGAAAAATGTCATGCCTCATATAATTAGCTTTAAATTATTGTAAGGTAGATTGTTTTCCTTTTCCATGTTTCCATTTCAAAGAAGAGTACATGTGTGCCATTTATGATATGCCATATTAACTGTCTATTTCATGTGTGCAATCTTTCCTCTATATTGGATGTGTGTACATGTAACTGTAGTCATAATTCTTGCTCATAACCAGGACGTAAGATGTGAACTCTTTTGCACTTCCAAGTCCAAATTATGGGATGCATGGTTCATTTAGTCTGCATGCTTTTTGATGCACAGTGTGGGAACACTTCCCAGTTAAAACTTTTCAAATCTATTGAGTACTAATTATCAGTTCCTTTGGATTAACTCCTTATTGCATATTCTTTGAGTTGTAGCAGGTACATGTGAAAAAATACGGTCTCTTTTGTATTTACTAAAATGAACTTTATTTCTGATTTATTTAATGCCTCTGTCAGTATTTCAGACTGTATAGCATTGAATGATAGGAGGTTGCTTTATGAGTAGAGTATGTGACAAAAGAAAATATGGAAAGTGGTTGGACTGATATGACCAGTTGTGCAAGTGGCACAAAATCCTGTTAACTTATAAACAGTTTGATCTGTCCCTCTTTGAAGTACATACAGCTCTTGTTCCCTATCCACTGTTTGAACCACACACTGCTTCCATTACCTGTCACCTGTTTGAACCACATGGTGCTTTTCTTCCCTGTCCCCTGTTTGAACAACATACTGCTCCTGCTTTCTGTCCTCTGAACCACACTGCTCCTATTTCCTATTCCATGTTTAAATCACACTACAATTTCCTATCCCCTGTTTGAACCATATAGTGCTTTTGCTCCCTGTCCCCTGTTTGAACTACATACTGCTCCTGTTTCCTGTCCCTTGTTTGAACCACACTGCTCCAGTTTCCTATCCTCTGTTTAAGTCTCACTACTATTTCCTATCCCCTGTTTGAACCACACTTCTCTTGTTTCCTCTCCCCTATTTGAACCATATACTGCTTTTGTTTACTGTCCCCTATTTGAACCATATACTGCTTTTGTTTTCTATCCCCTGTTTGAACCACACTTCTCTTGTTTCCTCTCAGCTATTTGAACCACATGCTGCTTTTGTTTTCTATCCCCTCTTTGAACCATATACTGCTTTTGTTTTCTTGAACCACATGCTGCTTTTGTTTCCTATCCCTTGTTTGATCCACATGCTGCTTTTGTTTCCTGTCCCCTATTTGAACCACATACTGCTCCTATTTCCTGTTCCCTGTTTGAACCACACTGCTCCAGTTTCCTGTCCTGTTTGAACCACATGTTGCTTTTGATTCTTGTCCCCTGTTTGAACCACATACTGCTCCTATTTCCTGTTCCCTGTTTGAATCACACTGCTCCTGTTTCTTGTCCCCTGTTTGAATCACACTGCTACTGTTTCCTATCCCCTGTTTGAACCTCACTGCTCCTGTTTCCCTTGTTTGAACCATATGCTGCATTTGTTTCCTGTCCCCTGTTTGAACCAGATACCACTCCTGCTTCCCATCACCTGTTTGTGCCGCATACCATTCCTGTTTCCCTTCACCTCTCTGAACCACATACTCAGGATTTGAAGTTGTCTGGACAGTGGCTTCTGGGATGCAATGCCATGTAGTTTGGTAAAATTCTCTAATGTATTGTGGGCACATATTGCCTCCCTGTTCAGGGCCGCAGAGTAAGGCAAACAAGCAATCAGAAAGCAGAATCTGCTTGGTTCTTTTGAAATAGGAGGGAGTGAGACTGGGGAAGAAACCACTCCTTATTCCTGTTGCTTGGGATCATGCCAGGGAAGGAAATAACAGACAGTAACCAGCAAACACAACTGGAATGGAACCCAGCAGGTGCATATTGAAAGAAATGAATGAGTTGCATGCAAAAGATGAGATCTGTAACATACTTAGTAAACCGTTACAACTACAGTGGAGTCCTAATCTGGTTTTTCCTTGCTTATGCAGCTCACTAATAGTATGGAGCTTAGGCCAATAAGAAATACACATAAAGTGAGTAATAACCGATCAGGAAAATTCTGAAATGGAGAATGTACAGTCTCATTGCTGCTTGTTGCTTGCATCAGCATTGAAAATGGAGGCCATTACTTTCCTCTGAATTAGCGATCTACACAAGAATAATACCCACAAACAACAACAAATCGATACTAACCTATCAGCATTCTTATTTTGGGCAAAGATATCTTGTTACATGTTTCGACCTTCACGGGGTCATCATCAGGCGAATTTACAAGAATTCAGTCTTAATTCTTGAACTGCTTTTTCTAATATGGATCCATATTATGTAAGATTTGAGGTTTTCACGGTGGAGATCATGAAGAATGCCATCTTCTGGGATGTGGTGCCATGTAGATCTTATGTGAACTGGCATTTTGGAGGAATGTATCGCCTCCATCTTCAGGGTAGAAAAATCCACAAGCGAGGAACCAGCATGAGCAGGTGGCCGCAGCCGCCTGTTATGTCTATTTGTTAGATTATATTTAATAAAATGTATGTGCTATAAAAATTAATAAATTGTAATAATATGGATGCGTAATGAAAAGAACAATTCAAGAACTAAGATTGAATTCTTGTAAATTTGCCTGATGATGACCTGTAGGGAAACATCTTTGCCCAGTGAACAAATGTTGGTATGTTAGTATTGATTTCATTTTGTTTGCCAATATTAGTGTTGTGTAGACAGCCCTATTAATGCTATTATATGATATACAACAGGATGCATACCATAAAGATTCCTCTGAAATGTTGGTAAACGTCTATACAGCATCACATCTGAGGTAGTAGTACTCTTCTACCCAATCTTCCTGTTATGTGCTAATAAGCAACTACTGACTGCGCATATGAATTGCATACAGACATCTGGATTGTGTTACACTGTTGCCTTCAAGTTCAGTTGGGTGGCTTGAACAGAATTGTGTTCATAGTATTCTGTATGTTTCTGCATTGAGGAACTCGCAAAGTAGCAGTGGTGCTCTCCAAGTATACGTATGATTGTTGTTCTTATATTATTCTCACCATTGTTCGCATTTTACACAAATATTGTACATTTATGCTGTAGTATTTTAAGTATAGGTGATTTTTTTACATTGTGTGAGTGTTCATAAATGATGTCATGGCATGTTTATGGCAAGAAATTGTTAATATGTTGGTACAAAAGAGGTAACATCACTTATGAACACACACAGCACATACATTAATACGTCTGTGATAAGTGCGTGGGAATTTTTATGTGTGACGTATTGGTTCTCCCCAGCAGAAATACTGAAGTATGAAAGTACAAGCATTGTTTTTGAATACATATGCTAGTTCATTTTTTGCAATAAATAGTATACTATATGTATTCTGTACATGCTTAATAGTGTAAATAGGTAATGGCATAGATGAAATAGTGTATTGTGATTTTTTTGTAATGTATTTTGTATGCAGTTTGATTTTTAAGCTGGGTTGGTTAATTTTGTTAAAAGGAATATTTTGTTTCATACACAGACACTGAACAGTATTGAAAATGTACAGTTTTTGAATAGATAATGGTTTTATATATTAAATGTGTATTGTATACCAGTCCTTTTATTGTCATATATACATTTCAGTAGGTATAGTGAATTTCTGAATGCATATGATAAAATACTTACTTTCTGAAGTTTAAAATGCCAAGAGATTGTTTGAACATAAATGACTTTGAATTGCAGCATTTGGTTTCTTTGTGTCTCCAAATCCTTTTCCTTGAGATAACCAGACTTGTGAGATCTGAGGATTCCATGGCAATGACTACAAAGAATATTGTTTTCTAAGATGTGCTGCTATGTAGCCTGGTAGATTGTTACCACCATTTTGTTTTAATGTGCTGCCTTATTCAACCTTGTCAGGGTGTGAGCATACTCTTGTACCTTCACCAGGGTAATAGTGTACTCTTGTATCCCACAGAGCACTCTTAAATGCATATCAGAGTAGAAGGATACTCTTGTACCCTTTGTCAGGGTAGACATCTGTTCTTGTAACCTGAAGATGGTGGTAGCTTGTTCTCATGAAATGTTGGTAATGATCTACCAGACTACATAGTGTTACATTCCAGAAGACAGTAAAATTCATGTTGAGATTTTGTTTGTTCTAGTCATTACTGTGTTTTTGTGTTTTGTCAACCATGACTTGACTATTTACATTATAAACTGAAGTTGCAATGGATGTTGACTTTAAGTCTCTTTATCATACACTTTTGCCATATGCCCCTTCTGAAGTCTCCTACCAAAGGGAGATCAGCCAATATCTTACTAGTTCTGATAGAATCTTCTCTTTCCCTTCTCTTCCCATCTGCTGTCTTGAAATGTAAGGGCCAAAATATTGTCATGTGTATGTATGACTGTAAATGGGGTTTTGGATTTGATATTTGATTTATTGACCACTTATACACACAACTCCATCACCATCACTGATCTCCACAACTCACAAATCACCATCGCTGTTCTCCACAACTCACAAATCACCACAACACCCACTAAGCCTCTTCCAGCCTGCTGTGTCTTCACCATCTGTTCTCTGGTAATGGCTTTTAACGATGGAGATTCTTCAGCTTATACACTCTTCACAACCTCCCTGGTTGTCTTCCATATAATCCCTCTGTACAGACCAAGTAGAAAACACCATTCTGACAGTACCTCTATTATTGCATGCATATTTGTTGCCACAGGAATGTATTTACCAAGCTGTTGCCTAGAAATGAGTGTTGTTTCAGAGCCATTCGCTATCAATGGCTGTTTCTGTGGCTCAGCAGTTCTTGATTTGTGCAAATATGCCACAATATACAGAACTAAATTTCGCCTAGTTGTTTTGTATGGACCATCACATTAAAGGAAGTGCAGTATGCACCAAAAATTCAGTACTGAAACTCGCGCATGTGTGTTTGTCAATGGGGTATAGCTCCAGCCGCACATGTTCCCATTAGTGAAAAGGAAGTTGTGATGTGCAGTTGTTGGAAATGGGTCTGTCAACGGAGGAAAAAGTATTCATAGTTGAGTGTTATTTCTGCTGATATGGAAGTGGTTGTGAAGGGGGACCAAGTTTGAAAAGGTGACAGAACAATTCCAAGAGAGATTTAATAAGACGTTATCATCCAGAAACTGCTACATAGTGCATGTGTGACGATATGGTGTGCCGTCTCAGCACACGGTCTATTAGGCCCTTATTTCATTGAGGATGAGGAAGGCAATGCTCTTACTGTCACTGAAGAATGCTACAGGGACATGGTGATCAGACCATTTCTTCAGGATTTGAGAAGGCTCTGTCATGCAAGGGGCCCTCACATGAATAGAGAGTGGTATCAACGGGATGGGGTGACCAGCCATACCACTCGAGAATCTCTAGCCATGCTGCAGGAAAACTTTCCAGGACAAATCATTTCACGTGGTGCTGACTTCCCATACCTGTCCCATTCCCCTGATCTTACACCACCTGATGCCTACTTGTGGGGAATATTAAAGGAGAGTGTGTTCAACTATGAAGATCCACCAAGAACTGTGCCTGCATTATGCTAGCAGCAAATCATCTCCTTTTGCAGGAGTCTGCAGCAACCTTTGTTCTGGGATATGATTGAGAAAATACGTGAACGATATGAACATTATCTACAGCGAGGTGGTGCACACTTCACAAATTTACATTACGCATACCATGGTAAATCAACACGCTAATAGTGTGTATGTTAGTTTTTTTAAGGAGAAATAAACTCATAGATGACAACAAGGTAATATTGTTTGTCTTTTCATTTCAGTACTGTATATTTGGCGCATACTGTACATACTCTAAGGGTATCAGAGAGCAGGGTGCTGAGGAAAGTTTTTGGATGTAAGTGGGCTGAAATAACAGGAAGCCAGAGAAAATTGCATAATTATGAGGTTTATAATACAGTGTATTTTTTTTTTAATGGGAACTCAGTGTTAATAACATCATGTGTTGGAGGGTTGGGGTAATTTAGGTGAAACTCATATGAGCAGTATGGTGATTTTTTAATTAAGAACTTTATTCAAAGTAAGATGTTAACAGTATGTCGTGTTACAAAAGTTCTGAAAGTGTGCACCAGTGTGTTGCATATGTAACTGAGCACAGTGATGCATGTTACGGGTACAATCTCAGCAGTGATGTTGGATATGTTGGAAATAATTTGATGGTGATAGAAACCAGTGAGCATGGGGCCACTGCCATTTGAAATATTTCCATCTCCAAACAACGGGGACAGTTCAAACATAGTCGCTTGTACTCTTATGATGTTTTGCTGTCCTGATGGAACCATGCTTTGGCAATTCTCAATAAGTGTCTGAGGAATTCATGGATTATGTCAATGTAGCACTCCATGTTAAGGGCATTTTCAAAGAAAAAGGGACCAAGCATTCTTATGGCAGTACACACCACACTTCAATCTTGATGGGGTGGATCGGTGTTTCATGGATTGCATTAGGATTTTCCATCAGCCACATGGGAGTATACTGAGTTCATAAAATCTGTAAGATGAAAAGAATCGAGTTTAACACGCGAGGGTCATCCACCTTTGCAAGCAACCACTCACCCCAGTGATACCATTTTTCACAGTCCAGAAGTAAGAATAGCTGCTGATAACATGCACTATGTAAGGAAACAGCTGCAGTGTCTTCACTGCTTTGTGACAGCTACTGTATGAGATTGCAGTTTGTTATGCATGTTAACTGCAATGATTAAAGACAGTTGGGTTTGGTGGTTGGGGCTCTTTATGCTGGTTTTTTTTTGTGTTTGCACTTTTGAATCTGTTAACTCATGCTTTATTTAAGGTTCTCTTTTTTATGTGTGCAGGTGTAATTATCCATACAGCGAGTGATTTGTCATTTAAAATACCTTTAATTTCTGATTGTATTTGTACAATTGTTCACTTATCTAGTGATACCTAACATCTATGTGCTTACTCCTACGCGTTACTTGTCCAGATTCTGTTAGCTTGATTGCACTGATTGTCGACACACAGTTCAGCTTCCGCCCTTTTTCCTGTCAACTCCTCTATCAACGTCTTTAGATATTTCAGTTCTTTACAGCACTCAGCTGCTGCAATATGTTTGGCCTCAGTGGTTGATAATGCAACAATACTCTGTTTCCTAGAGCACCATGATATTGGGCCCCCTGACATCATAATTACATATCCCGTTAAACTCTTCCTATCCTTTGCATCCCCTGCATAATCACCATCACTAAATGCTTCCAGTTTCATAGTTTTGGAGTCAGACAAGGTATATTTTATTCCTGAATCTTGTGTACCTTTCACATACCTAAGGGTCCTTTTCACATTCTGAACAGCTATCTTGTCACGATTTTCCAAGGTTCGACTTTCCACATTTACAGCGAATGCCATACTGGGTCTGGTTTCAGAAGTCATATATAGGAGGCTTCCTACAGCTTTTCTGTAAGGAAATCTTATGTCATTTTCGTCCTTCGTCATTTGTGGTGGTTGTCCTGGCCATGGGTGTTTTCATTTCTCGACTTTCTTGCATGTTGTATTTTTTCAGCATTTGGCTTGCATAGGTGGTTTGAGAGATATGTATCGCATCTGGTTGCCTCTCAATTTGTATTCCTAATGATGAATGAATGAATGAATGAATGAATGAATGATATGGTTAGCATAGGATGCCCATAATTCAGAAAAACCAAATGATGAGACAAGCAACATTTAATAGAACTGCAGAAGGGATCAGAGCAAATCTTGAAAAGATGGCTTGATATCTAAACAAGCAATTTAAATACATTAGCTTGGTATGCCAGTTTCTTTTCATTCTTGGTAAGAACTGAAGACTTCTATAAATCCTGCCACCTCTGACTGACATGTTGCTTCCTGTGTACTTGTAAGTGTTATATGTGCTCCAGAATTATTTATTTGCGATTTCACAGTTGTGAAATATTTTATATTTGCAATTAATATGTTCTTTAGTGAGAGCTAGCACACCCATGAAACGAAATATTATGGAGAGTTTATAAGGCAGAACTTACAGTGGATGACAAAAATGGGAGTAACTTGTCTTCATTTGCAATGTGTAGGTTCAAAGTCAGTGTTAGTGAAGTAATTTAACTTTTAATGTGGTAAGTTATAATGATTGTCATTTTCTTCACTTCATGTTATGGGTATTCAAGCCCATTTTGACTTTGCATACTCATTCCATCTTTTCCAGGACTGCTTTGGACTCAACATCCTTTTAGATTATACTGAAGAATCTGTTCTGTGAGTCATGAGAGTATTTAATCTGTTTAACTGGTGAGGTGAGAAGAACTCATTTCCCACCCATTATTTTTTTTATAAGAAAATTTCAGGCATATGGTGTTCTTGGGGTTTGTCAGAAATGTGCACAGAGCTGTGCTGTAAAATCTTCAATGGAGGAGACCAGTTTGAGGACACAGCCATAAATAGGGAAAAATATTGAAATGGATGTTTGGAACCAAGGTGCTGATGAGAATATTTGGACTTAAGAGGGATGAAATAATGGAAGCCTGCAGAGATCTGCATAATGAAGAGCTTCATAACGTGTACTCCTTGCCAAATATTATTAGAATAAGCATGTCAATTGGGATGAGATGGATAGTTCATGCAGCTTGCATGGGAGAGGCATATGTACAGGGTTTTGGCAAGACAACCTGAAGAGAAGAGACCATGGGGAAGAACTAGATGTAGATGGGAGGATAGTATTGAAGTATATTTTAGAAGACTGGTTTCATGTGGCTCAGGATAGGGACTAGTGGGCAAGTTCTTGTGAACACTGTGCTGAAACTATGGGTCATATAGGGGCCGCACCATAGCTCAAGTGGTTAGTTGCTGGCTCCCCACTGTGGCGGCCCGGGTTCGATCCCCGGTCTGGTCAAGTGGGATTTGTGGTTGACAAAGTGGCGCTGGGGCGGGTTTTCTCCGAGTACTTCGGTTCCCCCTGCCAATCTTGATTCCACCAAATTCTCCATCATCATAATCATCCGGGGCAGGCTACAAGAGGTCAATTAGTGGCCGCCGTGCCGAGTGGACCCAGTTGGACTCCACCCCCCACTAAGCAAAATGGGTCCTCTGTCTAAGTTTTCCAAAGCCTCGAACCTACCTGAAATTTCAGCATGATACTGATTTTTATCCTCTACCACATTTAAATTCTTGAGATTGATCCTCTCCATATGAACTCTGTGTGTTGTTTGTTTGCTCACTGCCAGTCTTTCCCTAACCTTTGCCACCACCAGGTGGTGGTCAGTATCACAATCTGCTGCCTTGAACGATCGCACATCAAGTATAGTTGAATGCCATCTCCTATCTATTAAAATATGGTCAAATTGATTGTGTGCTTCCCATCAGGAGATGTCCAAGTAAATTTATGGATGTTACGATGTGGGAACATTGTACTTTTGACAGTAAAATTTTTGATGTGGCATAGTTTACTACTTTAACTCCATTATCATTACTAATTTCATGCAAACTCTTATTCCCAGTCATTTGTTTGAAAAGTTCTCTTTCCATAGAAATATGTATATTCACCTGCTGATTCAGTGCCACCTCCACATCTGACCTCCTGTACTCCCACTAAATCTAATACTTGTATTTTGAGATTTCTTCTGCCACTGCCCTGAGTGAACCTGCCCTACATACTTCTAACATTCTAAGTACCAGATCTCATATCCATTTTCTTTCCCTTAGGTCATTTAGCTAAGGAATCCATTCAGGCTTCTTGTGGTCTTTCATAACAAGCTTGTTTTTTATGGTGAGTAGTTGCTGTGAACTTGAAGTTCCACAGCCATAAGAACTAAATCTTTGATGTGGCATCAAAGTCCCTTTCCACGTAAGTATCAAGTTAGTCACAAACAAGGAGATTCTCTTAAGAGATGGAAAGTTTAATATAATGCCTTCTGTCCACTAATGCTTCCACTCAAATACAAAAACAGGGTTTGCACATAAATAAGACACATAATAATTTCTGGGAGGGGCATGCGGTAATGTTGTTGGTTGAGGCCCTATATTACAAGCTGGAAGGTCATGGGTTTGATTCTGGTGAGGTCTTTCCAGCTGCACTGTGGCCCTGGGATTGCATCAGCAGTTGCTCTATTAAGTTCTCTTGTTCTTCAGCTCATCATTCACAGTCGCCTTTCCATTGCTGCTCACTTTATGTTAGGAATATAATTTGGCACTAAAATTTGATGCACAAATATAATGGACTGCAGGGAGTTGATGGAACAAAAGTCTGATGTTTGATTGATTTATTTAACAGAATTTTGAAACATAACAGTCAGTACACAGTATCACAGGATGGTATCAAGAACAACAAAATATTTGTACTCTTCATGGTTGTACCACTGACTAATTTATTGTGTGTTTCCTGAGAAGCAGCTGTAATTATAATTCAATAAGGCAGTGTGTATATTTGTTTGGCCCAGTCATGCTGAACTGCACAGAAATATTTCATGTATTGAGTAACCGAGTTCTCTTACTCTTCCTTCTCCTTGTGTCCAAACAACAACTTCTGGACTGTTGGATGTTGATACACAAATACAGATGCAACAGCTCCAAGGCTGGCTCCCACCCAGTACACCACAACATGCTCAATCAATGTGTTACCTCTGCAGCCATATTTGAGGGAGGTGGCCAGGACTGGGTTGAAGTAGCCACCCGAGTAGTCAAATGCTGCAGCAAGAAAACATGTCTTAATTTTCTTTCTATGGATTATTTTATGTCACTCTCCATATCTCAGGTTGTATAGCATTGAATGGTAGGATGATTGGTGACTACTGAATTGGAAAGGATTTGGAAGGAAGCAGTCATGGCCTAATTGAGGTACTATCCTGGCATTTGCCTGGAGGGACTGATGAAAATCACAGAACACCTTAATCAGGTTAGCCAGTGCCCTGGCTGAGGTTTGAACCACTTGAAGTTGATACAGCTTTTTCAGACTATTGAAATCATTTTTTCAACTGAGACAGTTAGTAGAGAAAATTATGTGCAGTGTCTATATGTAATTAGTCAAAGCAGGACATTTTCATTAACTTGATCGCTTTTATATTATGCCATTTCTGTAGAAATCAATGTAAAACTAAACCCAATTAATTGCTGTAGCCTCAGAAGATGACAGCAATAAATGGCAGTGTTTCAGTTATCAAAGTGTTGTAAGTTAGTATTACCCTGTCAATGTCTACTGAATATATGTATCTCTATGAGTGTCAAACTGTCTGTCCAGAAATCTTGTAGTTCATAGCGTTCATATTCCGTGAAATAGTAGTTTTAAAGCCCACAGGTACTACGAGATATATGAGTGGAAAGGTTACCTTTGGAAACCATGGCTACAGATGGGAACTGTCAAATTTTGCTGTTGAATTCCTTTAGCGTTCATAAAAGATATTTATTTTTCCACTTCATTGTCTTCAATTTTCATAAATTAGGCCCTCTGACCTATTCTGATTTTAATTTATGTGCATTCAATATAATGGTGATAACTGATAATCAAACAGTTCCACTGCGTGTCTCAGTGTCAGTTTCAAATTTGTTTGTGATTAGAAAATTATTTGTCCTGGAGGGCCTAAGACACTTGGGCTCTGAATAAGGCTAATGCAAAAACATACGGATAGGACAGTTTAGTATGCAGAAAGTTACATGATGAGGAATGTCACCTAGTATTGTTAGTAGCATTTAAAGACTTGCATGGCAGGTACTCATAACCTAGGAAGCGACATTTTGAGCAGTCTTATAAAGAGAAATCACTGGAGATCAGAACACTACATTGAATCCTACATAAATGTAAACTAGACAGCAGTTCTTGGCTTGGGGTCTGAATGTGGGTTTATGGTGATGAACTTGCAGGTTCCATGACAACTGGGTAGAGAAGGGTCTACAGAGTAGGACCAAGAACTGATAGCGAATGTCTGCACCAGGTCGTGCCTGAGGAGGAGATGGGGTTTCACAATTGGTAGCAACAAGCAGAAGGATAGCAATGTCCTTGCCTTTAATCTTTTACTCCCTTCTGAAAACATGGGTACACAAGATCATATGGAATAACATTTTGTTATATATTCTGAAGAAGCGTGAAGTAATTTGAGACCATTGACATAACAAATTACCAGACAAAAATAATTTAAACAACAAACTAAAGCACAAAGCATTACAATGACAATAAATGTTTTTGGATTATATTGCTGTGACCAAACTGCAAAGTATGTATACTATATCACAACCGACCTGACACCCCTACAGCAATACTTCTCAAATAAGTTAAATTTTAAGTACTTATGTTTCTGTATATCAGCCATAAGTTTATGGCTGGTCTCTACTAGGGAGTTAATTGAGTCTCTCTCACCTGCCACTACAAGTGATGTTGAAATGAAAGAATCGATTGCAGTACTGAATCGAGGCTTGAACTCAGAGAGTGCATTGGAAGCTATGCGACATAAACAGGTGGCAGTGCCTTCAATAGCTGCACCATATAGCACCGGAACCTGCAGAAGCAAGCAGTTTGTAATTGTGTAGATTAGAATTTTGCTCTGGGGATTTTTGGATGAAGGTGACTAATACTGATCCTGTGACCAAGATAATGGGAAGATATGGAAACTTCATGTGAGGCAGCAGTGTCCAGTATACTTCTCTGAGAACTGCAATGCAGAAATTGTTGGTGGAAGTGTGATAAGTGAAATGCCTGGTCTGATTAGCTCGGGTCTGTGGAATTCAGTAGTAAGGGGTTGCTACTATGTAGCATATCCCAATATAACAGACAGCCATGTTTTATTGAATTTCACCATTACAAATACTACAAAACATGTCCTTGAAATTTATGATCTGGCCCATAAATTTCTCCTTAAGGAAATCTGAAATAAATATCAGTGTAACACAACCACAAATATTGTGAAAAATGTGTTTTTAAGGTATGATTACTTTCAGTGAAATTCAGATTGCATCTGCATGTGGTAGCATACTGCTGTAGTGGTAGTATGTTGCTCTTCTCATCTTATTATAAACTGTGCAGTGTATTAACTTGATTCAGGTAAAAAGTTATATTCTTATTGGAACTGTAGACAAAAGAACTTCTGTAGGAATGTATTTCTCCTTTTAAAATGGGAAATGGTCAAAGAGATATGGTTTAAATTACCGAATTATGTGGATGGACAGGACATTGCTAGGTAACTGACACTTTGTGACATGATACACACTGACAACAGTGGAACAACGAGGTTATGCAACCTGCTTCTAGGCAATGTTTCAGTAAAGAGACTTGCGCAGGTGCAATGATGTCACACTTCAACAGTATCAAGTGACTGGCTTTCTATGGAGTTGTGGTATGACCATTGCTATGCAATCATTTGGTAAACACGTTCCAGCAATATAGGCTGTTTTCTGTGCATGGTCAGCATGAAGGCTGTATAATGAGAATAATGCCAGCAGTTCAGTTTAGTGTGCTTCAGTATTTGAGAATGTTTGAGTATGTTTAAGTAACAGTAAGAGTGACAGCAACAGGAAGTTCATAGAAGACCTGTAAAGATTTAAATTGTGATTTGAAGACCTTAATTATGTGCAATATTTGGAGTGATTTGAAGCTCTAATTTCTGTGTTGAGATACATTACCTGGAGAGGACTAGTGTGTGCGTGCAACAGTGAATTATGAAGTGTGTAAATCAGCGATAAATATTGCCTGTGGTTCTGTATGGGTGTGAAACTTGGTCTCTGATATTAAGGGAGGAACATAGACTGAGGGTGTGTGAGAACAGGGTGTTGAGGAGAATACGGGGACCGAAGAGGGATGAAGTGACAGGAGGTTGGAGAAAACTTCATACTGAGGAGCTTCATAACTTGTACTCTTCTCCAAGCATAATTAGAATGATCAAGTCAAGGAGGATGAGGTGGGCAGGTCATGTAGCATGAATGAGGGAGAAAAGGAATGCCTAAATGATATGGGTGGGAGAACCAGAAGGAAAGAGACCACTGGGAAGACCAAGGCATAGGTGGGTGGACAATATTAAAATGTATCTTAGAGAGATAGGATTGAATGGTATGGATTAGATTAATTTGGCTTTGGATAGGGACCAGTGGAGGGCTCTTGTGAACACAGTGATGAACCTTCGGGTTCCATAAAATACTGGGAAATTCTTAAGTAGCTGCAGATTTGGCTTCTCTTCAAGAAGGGCCCAGCTTCATAAGTAAGTAAGTAAATCAGTGATATAATAGTGCTGTAATTTAAATGTGAGTAAGAGAGAGTATGAAACGAAGGTGCTAATAAATTCAATCATCGGAACTAGAAGCTGTCATTTCATCACGCATACCATCCTACACGTGACGGTATTTTCAAGAACATGTCTCTTCTGTAATATACACTAGTGCTCAAATCCCTAGTCAGTGTATGGTGATACAGGAAATTGATTTTATACCGGTACTCTACTGAGAGAGTATTCCAGTTAAGATGCATCTTTTCACGAATTTGATGTCATACCATTAGGTCTCTGACAGAAACAAATTGGTTCATTCGATAACTGAGGTTCCTTTTGGCCTGTGACACAGACACACACAAATTGTTCATTAGACTGAGATCAGTATATCTTCCATCTGTGCTCGCATAAGCTGCAGATACATTTGAAAACTCATTCCTTTCTGCTACATCTATCCATCCACATAACACATTCATCAGACTTTCAACAGTGGGAGCACATGAGCAGAACACCACTGGGAACATTACCTGTACATGTTGCTCAGTAATTTATTGCTAATTGGCAACAAAATTCAGACTACCCAGATGCTTATAAAATATTATTTCATCAATCAGTTCAACCATTTATTCAGAAGAGCATTAATATATATGTCATTCAATAAATTATAGTGCTTACAGCATAAAGCAACAACTCAACCACTGAACTAAAGATCACAAAAATTATGGGACAAAATACCTCAACATTCTTCAGTGTTTTATTCCAAATATGTTATTTCAATACAGAATTAACACAGATATTAAAATAACTATTCGCATAACAAAAAATACTAGAAACATCTTCATGTTATTATTCTGTTATGGAGTGTTGCGAAAGCTATGCCAGCTTCAGTCACTGCTCTTGTTTTTGCAGAATGAAAGTGTTCACAATTGATGTTATTGTAACAGATTCTGTAGTACAGCAGTAAATGTAAATAGTTACTGCTTTAAGGAATGATTTCAAAGCTCATCCTGCATGGCCATAGTCTAATTCACTGTGGAGGTATTGAAAACTTTGTATCCCTTATCGAGTTTGGAACAGCTCCAAGGGCTGTTTTCTCAATAATAAAATAGAAGTTGTATTTGCAAATTCCCCTCTACTTAATGCCCAGTTCAGTTATAATATCTCCAAGGAATAAAGAAGTAGGAGAGTAAGAGTGTGGAATATTTTATTTCACTGATAGGGTGTGTATCTGATGTGAGACTGGAGTTCGTACGGCAGCAGATATTTATATCTGTCTTCAGGGATGTGATGCTATGTACTCAGGAAGTTCCTCCAATATGCAGGCACCTTCTTACCAGACTATATGACATCACAACCCAGAAGGCAGCAATCTTCATGTACACTTACCTGATGTCTGGAGCCATGGTACTTTACCTGTAAATCTGTAAAACATTCGCCAAATGCCCGGTCACGATGTGTTTCAGATATTTCCAGACTCCACAAAAGCTGTACATATCTGCAACACAAGTGGAAGCTTTGAGTAGGTGTCCCTGTCATAGTTAAGTAAAATAAAATGTCTTATTTGATTATACACAATAGAAACATTGTACCTGAATATATATTTTGTACTTGAACATTTTAGTTAGAAACCTCTTCTACGACCTGATGCCATGTTATCTGGTGGATTGTTACCGATGTTTGGAGGAACCTAATGCTCCATCTTAGCATAAAAGATGGAGGCAGCATGGTGCTTCAAAACATAGGTAACCACATACCAGACTATGCTGTGTCATGTCCCAGAAGACAGTATGTATCTTGTGAAGAGACCATTCACAAGATTGAGGCTTAGCTCAGAGAAATGATATTAAAATATTTATTTAAGAAGTAATTTGTGGGGATGTGTGGGTGATGTTGACTGCACTGCTTCAAGATAGGGTGAAGAGGTAGGATGTGATGGTGATGAACCACCAGGATTCATAACTCTTGGAAAACTGTGAAGTCTCTCAGAATATGCTGTGCTGTGGTGGGAGTGGTGTGTTGAGTTTGCTTTTGTGCAATGCAGTGTTAGAAAAGCACAGTGCTGGTTTTGGTTAACACCCAATTGTAGAAGTACATTCTTGCTGTGCTTGAAATTATTACTAGAAACTAAGAGTCCATTTTTATTTTGGCAAGGAACATTATCACAAACACCTGAGATGCTTGTGAAGAGACAACTATACATTTGCAGTTAT
The DNA here is from genome assembly GCF_002891405.2 of Cryptotermes secundus. Classification (NCBI taxonomy): domain Eukaryota; kingdom Metazoa; phylum Arthropoda; class Insecta; order Blattodea; family Kalotermitidae; genus Cryptotermes; species Cryptotermes secundus. The sequence goes on along the minus strand of NW_019743149.1, from coordinate 353,956 downwards.
AAATTTTTCATTATTATGAATATTTATGAAAATTCATTTTGATCATTAAGTGCATGCAAAAATTTAGTAATTGTTATCAAAACAAAATTTATAAAAATCCAATTTGTAGGAAGTATCTTTCAGTGAAATATGTAGTTCATAGCTACACAAGATACACATGTGTTGTAGACTCACTTGAAACTGATCATGCCTCCTGCCAGCTCGAATGCTGATATGAGTACTGCAGTACGTATGTCTGTATTCCCGAGGACCACATCTTCAATGTGGGTGTATGGACAGGCCGTGGCATCCCCCCAGTTGAATGCCCACCAGATTGTCAGCAGGAACAGAAATATACCATATGCTGACACACCAAAATTGTCAGCCACTGAAATTGTTATACATACTGACTTTAAATGATGGAGTTGTATCAGTTGCAATAAAGTCTTCTCAGGCAAGCAGCCATAGGACGATGGAGTTAGTGTCCAGCATTTTGGAGACGCCCTCCATTATCAACCTCTGGTTGTGGATACAGGTTCAGTCTGAAATGTTGGATACTCATTCAGTCTTTATATGGCTGATGACCTGAGAAGACATCTTTAGTTATGGTAACTGAAAGTTTCACAACATCAGTTCATTTTCACAGGAATCTCTATACAGTGTTGCTTCATGCAGTGTTGCTAGGTACTTGAAGTACAGTTCAATGAATAGTTGAAATGTACTAGTGGCAGTTACGTGCAGTGCCTCTCTTTCATATGGAAAATTTACCCTTCACACAAAATGTTACAACTTATCCTACTTAAATACTGATTTTGTCTTCCTGTGATAACCCTGTTTTTGCTGAGAAGACGCTGACAGTTTAGTTACAGTGCAACAGCTCTTATATCAGTGCTGGAGAGAATGCTAGCCTGCAGAGCATGTTAGAGGTAGCAATATAGTAACTTGTTAATAACTGACAGAAAGGAAACTGATTAATGAGAGACTTGCCCAGTAAGGTCTGTGTTAAACAGTAGTAATATTCAGCACAAGCTACTCAGCTCTACAAGCAGAGCAGGCATGACAACAGAGGCAAACCAGGTGGTCACCTGGGTTGGCATGACTTTCAGGTAGCATATATTTCTTCTGGCTTTCCCTAAATGGAAATTAATTTTTGCTGCTCTTTTGTTTATATTGTGATACATGATGAAACAGTAAATATGAATGTAAATTAAGTATGAACTGCAAGTTGTTAAATTCTATAATCTGAACTTGGCAGTAACAATGCAATTGCTGTGTCAGGATGATGCCATACTTTTATTACTGGCCTCTGACTCTTGTTTAAAGAGTTAGGACACCATGGCCAGTTTTCATCACATCTCAAAATTTTGTAATTAACTGTGACAAAATAACTGAGAAAGTTGATTTGCTTTTAACTCTGTTTTCAGTTGTGAGGGAGGGGAAAGACTTCATTGTGTCGAGCAACAATTAGGCATGAGGCAGCCCTGTATAGAAGTATGGGAAAGTTGTGTCTGTGTGTATGGTAAGAAAACAGTAACTAATTGTGAAGAGGCAGAAAACTACATTGCCCACAGATCAATAAACACTGCTCTACAGGATTCCAAAATTTAGAAGGCGATACATCTTGAGACCAAGTTGCTGCAGGTGGGAGAATAAATCAGTAACATCTGTAGTAGAAGTGAGAGAAGTTTCTTTGTGACTGGGAACCAGCCCCATATTTCTATTGGGCTGGAGACTGGGTGGGGATACAGTCATCCTGGATGTGATGGTGAGGAGAGAAGTATCAACTGCTGTATCAAGATTTCAACAGGGCCTGTACAGCCCATAGGCTTTCTAAGTCATTGTTCTCAATAACTCAACAATATATTTAAAAATGATGTGAGTTCTGAGGTTCTTAGAGAGGTGGCTATGAAGAATGCTTTCTACTTGAATGTAATGGTATGTAGTCTTGTAGAAGTTAATCTGTGTTTTGGATGAAACATTGTGTATCCTTGTAAGATTTGAGGCTTTCACGGCGGTGACTATGAAGAAAGCAGTCTGCTTTACCGTTTCTCACGGTGTTGTCGCTTGCAGATTTCTTATACTTTTTCTTCTACCCTGAATATGGGGGCGATACGTTCCTCCGAAACGTCGGTTAACACCACATATACACGGTGCCAAATCCCAGAAGACTGCTTTCTTCATTGTGTATCCTTCTTCACGGTTGAAGGGTATGCTATGCTTCTACCAGACTTCACAACATCACATCTGATAAGAAAGCATTCTTTAAAAATGGCTTGTACTTGTCCCATCTCAAATATAATTATATGGGGTAATGTTACAAGGTCAGTTTAGAGTTTTGAGTATAGCATACAGCATGGATTTCCTTACCTCTTACTGGTTTCTTCCCCACCCCCCACCACATTACATTTTATGAAAACTTCAAAAAGCAGGTAACTGGTGTAAGTTATTTCCTGCCTACAGCATGCCATAATGGGTATGAAAACTACTCTCACTCTGCAGAGCATAATCCTTTTTTAAAAGCTAGTGGTTACTCAGCTAGTCAAGAAATGGCCAGCATTTTATGAAGCCTGAAGTTTCATAGCTGCATTCACAAGATCTCACCAGTGGTCTCTATCCTAAGCCATATTAAGCAGTTCCACACTTTTCCTTACTGTGCCTTTAGGAACTATTAGTATTATCTTTCTCCTAAGCATGGTTCTTAAAAGTGGCTCTTTCCTTCAGTTTTCTCACCAAAATGCTGTATATATTTTTCTACTTACTCCCACCCATCTCATCCTCTGTGATGCAATCATCCTAATAATATTCTGTGAAGAGCACAAATTATAGAGCTTCTCATCACACAATTTTTCCCAGTCTCCCATCACTTCCAACCGTATAGGTCCAAATATTCTCAGACTCCCACAGTCTGTGTTCTTCCCTTGATGTGAGAAAGCACATTTGAGGTTCATACAAAACAACAGGTAGAACTATTGGTTTGTTGAGGAAACATAAATATATATATGTTCTTAACCTTATAATGCAGGACTTTTTAAATGGTTGTAGAGTGAGCTCGACGGAGTTTATTTAAATGCCCCTGCTGTCGGGCATTTTAAGTAATTTTAAGCATATTATTTAAAATGCTGTATCTAATATAATTTTTATGTTAATGGAATGGTATTGACCTTGTTTTTATCAGCAGGCAACATAATATAACATATTATAACGTAAGATTTTAAAATGTTTATCCAAAGAAGTTATACTTTTTTGTGTTATTTTGATGTGTACTGTATAAAAGAGTTTCCCGCTTCTTCACAAAGTATTTCTGCGTTATAAAATCATTCCTACTTGTAATATTTGTCACACTTCCGCTGTCTGTAGTGTCATGAAACACTGTAATACTTGACACACTTCCGCTATCTGTAGTGTCGTAAAAGATGTGGAACCACTAAACACAATATTTTGTTATTCTGTTCCTAAGATTAACATTTTTGCTATGCTCATCAGATATTCGACTTTGTTACTAGAGGGATAGAAAAGTGAAAGCATGGGAATTCAACAAATCCCTTTTTCGTACATCAGTGCCAAGCGGCACTTGCGGCTGCAAGAAAATGCCGTATTTACGCATGTATAGGCCGCAGCACAATTTTTAGACAGAAATTATAGAAAACATAATTTTCTTGGAATATTATTTCAGGAGTATTACATCCTGTATTACTAATTATGAATATATATATTTTTTTAAATGAAGTGTGATTTCGAATATTTCGAATATAAGCCGCACCCCAGTTTTCCTCTTGAATTTTTGGCAAAAAATGTGCGGCCTATACATGCGTAAATACGGTATTGCCCTTTCTATGGTCGCAACTAAACGCTTGCATCGTAGCTGAGATACAGAGTGCATTCAATTTTCTGTGAGTTCATAGTGAATTCGAATGTCGTAGTTTCAGTCCATCGTACAATGGCAATGAAACATCGTTTGGAAGATGGCGAAACTGAAAGGCAGCTGAAGTGAAGTGGGACCGTGCATTCTCGGGTGCTTCGAGGAGTAGAATGAATACTAAGGCGCGGTTCAATTAGATGACGGCGGGGTAAAGCCTACAGGTATATACAAAAAAGGTATGCACATTGAATTTCACTATACTTATAAATATAATGATTTGGATTTGTGCATGTGCTTCTGCTAGCTACGTTTAAATGCCAAAATGCACGAATATGTGTATATTTGCCAAGATGATTAACGTTAAACGTTAATTTCCTGTACAATAATACATGCTCGAAATAACTCGTGTCTGACGAGACTTCATTCCTGAATCAAGAACGACAATTGCATATGCAGCACCTGAGGTGCCGAAATCGCCGAGATATTGTTATACCTATGATGAGCTCGAAACAGCAGGCGCACAGCTCGAAAGCAGCAATAGCCTCCTGCAGCAGCAGCCGCATGAACGAATCCTTAACAAGACGGTCCAGCAGGCGGCGGGCTCCGTTTGCCAGTACGAGTGTTAGTAGAATGAAGAGTGCGGACACCACGAGAGATGGCAGCATAGTCGAGGCACCAGCTGCACGTCTGCACAGCTTGAGGCAAGTGTTCAGGAACGTCTTCTGGGGCCCCGAAGGGGGCACAGCCATAGCCTGAAACACGAATTTCATACTGCAGAACCATAGCCCGATGACTGGTTTCATACCAGAAAGCCAAAGCCTGAAAAATCTCTTTCCTGCTGTAGAGGCAAAGCCCGAAACATCATTTTAATTTTGCAGAGACAAAGTCTCAAACGCCAGTAACACTGAATGAGATGTGAGGTCTGAGGTAAAAATGCAACTTTATGTAACTCAGTTCAAAGCAAAAGGTATAAAAATAGCGGGCATATTAATATACCGACGAAGTTGTTTCTAAGATAAAAAATCCCTGGTAACAAAACTAGCCAAGAAAGGCAAACCAAGAGAATATACGGTTTCCGGACCTGATATCTCGTAAATACGAAATAAGAACGCTAAACACGCCACTGTGGTCTTTACTGTTGTGTTTTACTAATGCAAAAATAAATCCTGAAACATCAGTCTCTTGTTGCATACAGTTAACTGTCTGGCAACAAGCCCTCACTGGCAATGGGTTTGAATGTGACGTGTGTGATGTGTCAGTGTCATTACGGACAAGTCAGTTTTGAAGGGGTATACTTACTTACTTACGAACAATAGGCCAGAAGTGGCCGCAGTACAAGGGATTTAGTCCCACCCCACTAGCAATAAAATAAACTCACTTATGGAGCTGAGCCCTCCTTGAGGAGCTGCCAAATCTACAGCTACTCGAGAATTTCCCAGCACTTTATGGAACTCGAAGGTTCATTACCGTGCTCACAAGAGCCCTCCACTGGTACCTATCCTGAGCCAGACAAATCCAATCTGTACCATCCCATCTTATCTCTTTAAGATCAATTTTAAGATTATCCACCCACCTACGCCTTTGTCTTTCCAGTAGTCTCTTTTCTTCTGGCCTTCCCACCAATATCCTATATGCATTCCTCTTCTCCCCCATTCGTGTTACATGCCCTGACCATCTCATCCTCCCCGACTTGATCTTTCTAACTGTACTTAGCGAAAAGTACAAGTTATGAAGCTCCTCATTGTGCAGTTTTCTCAATTCTCCTGTCACTTCATCTCTCTTCGATCCAAATATTCTCCTCTGCGCCCTGTTCTCAGACACCCTCCATATATAATGTTTCCCTTTTTCAGAGCATTTTTATGCAGCCTTCAACACACGATTGACTGTGTAACCGATTTTACGGTGTTGTTACTCATTTAAATTTCTATATCCCGCAGTTCCGATCTGCAGAGATCATCATCAGATGGTTTCTGAACACATATCCATCGTTGTTGCATTGTCAGTTAAAATGGTGACGGATATGACTTCAAAGACCTCATGATTTTCTCTGTAGACCGAAACACGTAGTGGAATTTACTTACTTACTTACTCATGAAGCTGAGCCCTTCTGGAGGAGTCGCCAATTCAGCAGCTGCTCAAGAATTTCCCAGCATTTTATGGAACCCGAAGCTTCAGCACCGTGTTCACAAGAGCCCTCCATTGGCCCCTCTCCTGAGCCAAATCTATCCAATCCATACCATCCCATTATATCTCTCTAAGATCCATTCTAATATTGTCCACCCACCTACGCCTTGGTATTCCCTGTGGTCTCTTTCCTTCTGGCTTTCCGACCAATATCCTATACGCATTCTTCCTCTCCCCCATTCGTGCTACATGACCTGCCCACCTCATCCTCCTTGACTTGATCATTCTAATTATATTTGGCGAAGAGTACAAGTTATGAAGCTCCTCATTATGCAGTTTTCTCCAACCTCCTGTGATTTCATCTCTCTTTGGTCTAAATATTCTCCTCAGCACCCTGTTCTCGAACACCCTCAGTCTGTGTTCCTCCCTTAATGTCAGAGACCAAGTTTCACACCCATACAGAACCACAGGCAAAATTATAGTTTTATATTCTAATTTTTATGTTTTTGGACAGCAGACGAGAAGACAAAAGGTTCTAGACTGAATGGTAACGAGTATTACCCGAGTTCAATCTCCTCTTAATTTCCTCCTGAATCAGGTTTCGATCTGTTATCGTTGTTCCCAAATATCTGAACTGTGCCACATTTTCAAAACATCTGTTTCCTATCTTTATGTCAAGATTTTGCCCTGCATTTTGGTGACGAGACAGTAACATATACTTAGTTTTCTCTGTGTTTACTTCTAGACCAACCTCTTTACTTGCTTCAGTTAAAGTTTGTGTGTTTTTCTTTATGGTATCTACATTATCACCCGGTAGATTCACATCATCGGCGTAGGTCAACTGCTGATGTGTCCCGTTTAATTTAAGCCCCACCTGGTTTAAACTTTTGACAGTAAGATTTTTTGATGTGGCAAAGTTTACTACTCTAACTCCATTATCATTACTAATTTCATGCAAAGTCTCATTCCCAATTGTTGGTTTGAAAATGTCTTCCTCCCTACTTTGGCATTGAAATCTCCTAACAAAATTTTCATAGGGTACTTTGGGATTTTATCAAATACATGTTTTAGTTCTTCATAGAATCTATCCTTTATGTCATTAATTTTATCTTCTGTTGGGGCGTGAGCATCCATAACAATGATATCACACCAGCGACCTTTTAGTATAATATATGATGTCTTATCACTAACGAACACTGCCCTCTTAACTGCTGATACGATTCTATTATGTACGAAAAAACCTGTACCTAATTAATGATTTTCATTCCTTTTTCCATAGAAAAATGCATAGTCTCCTGCTGGTGCGATGCCACCTCCATCCCTTCTGACCTCCTGTACTCCCGCTAAATCTAACTTATATTTAAAGATTTCTTCTGCCTCTGCCCTAAGCGAACCTGCCATATACAAACTTCCAACATTCCAAGTGCCAAATCTCATATCCATTTTCTATAGCTTAGGTCGTTTATCCAAGGAAACCGTCGAGGTCCGAGGCTTTGTGTTCATTTTCGTAACAAAGTATTTTTTACGGTGAGGAGTTGTAGCCCACGCCCAACCCCCAAGCTTGAGGGCCACCCCTTGTCGGCTGTCCGCGACTGTTTATTCAATATATTCACAGCTTCCTTCCAACACTGGAGGGCGTCTCCTCCATCCGCAACCTGAGGACGCGCCATGCTGTGGTGACAGGGACCCACCTAACATGGACGTAGTGGAATATAGAAAAAAATAAAATGTTGAGTATTGGCACCTTAATGTCGGTTTTATAGTCAATCAATTGTAGTGTTCACGGTTCCATATAAATACCTTTGGTAAGATACACAACAAGGCATGTACTGTCTTCGCTCGCTTGGAAACCGGGATCGTGGGTCCGAATCCCACTCAGGGCATGGATATTTAGCTTGTGTGTGTTTTTCTGTGTTTGTGTACAGGTAGAGGCCTTGCGACGAGCTGATCACCCGCCCAAGGAGTCCTACTGAATGTGTAAGATCTAGAAAAACCGAAGTGAACGGAGAAGTTCATGGAGGTATGCCTAGGCCCACTGGGGCTGTAGTGCCAAGGGGGGGGGGGAAAGACACACAACAGGAGGCAAATAACATAAAGGTATAGTTTCTTTATATAGGTTCCCTACAAACACAGTATAACTAGCCCAACTAGTTTCATGGGTACACCAAACGCAATCAAAATGTAGTATAACACTTCCCACCAAACTATACCACAAGCTTTCTTTAAATAATAAAAATAAATGACGTACTGTCGCATTTTACTGCAAGTTTTTCTGCAGCATCTGATAGCATAATCAGTAACTGAGCTGTTACGAGAGCATAGGAATCAAAATTTAATTAGCTGAATTCCTACTACAGCGGCTGCGGTTTGATCCCAACTCAAGTCATATGGAAGTTATGGTCGCCACGGCTGAACTTGGGCTGGTTTGCTTCGATTTCCTCTGAAAATTCCGAGTCTACCAGCGGCTCCATCATCTGACTTATAGATCTGTTGTCTCCATGCTGACAGCATCATTAAATAACCAACATAAGAACATTAATTAGTTATGTACATTACGGCACCGGAGCCAGCTTCAATAGAGTAATTCATAAATCCTTCCCATCAGTCTCTGTATGTATATATGTATTCCCCTACAGTTTCTAGGCAACGGCTCGATAAAAACTTGCCGCGGCAGCGAATACATGTGCAACAACAGAAGAATTGTTGAATGCGTCGTATTCTATCCTGTCAGTGTCTTGTAAAGGGAAATAAGCGGTTAGTTCTTCACAACACTTCTTGTTCCAAATAGAATTTATGTGCGTATGGATCTTAGAAATGAGTACCATGAATTAATTAAATATTTTTCCTGAGGAGTAAAGAGAGGCTGGAGCGTAAGGCTGACAACCTTACCGCCATCTACGAGCCGATTGTCTAGATAATGTGGGACCCTTAACGTCTCACAACCCTATGGGCCTTCCCGGCCTGTTAACGGGATAGCTTTACTTTTTTTACTTTTTATGGATCTTAGAGCCTAATGTTTCACCTCATGCTTTGATTAGTTTTGCTGGGATTTGATCAGTACCCGGCGATTCATAAATTCTCAGCTCTTCAGTCGCAAACTCACTCTCAGAGATCTAAGCTCATGAACTACTGGATTAGCTGCGTGTATTTCCGTATGTGTAACACCGTCAACCACATGCACAAATAGCTGAAAGAAGTACTCCTTCCACCTACTCAAAATATTGCATGAATCGGCGAGCAGATCAAATGTTATAAAATTAGTTTTATATTGGAGCCCCTCTTATATTAATTTATGTTTCTATAAATATCTCTAATAATTTATTACTATTTGTGTCACTTTGAGTAATGTCTTTCAGATGTTCCTTTACCCTTTTTCCTGAAATGCCTACCAGATTTACGTCTTACATTCTTCAGTTTAATTCTTGGTTTATGCAATCATTGCAATTATTTGTCTCCCTTTGGTCTCATAATTTTAAACATTTTTTCGTCTAACCATTTTTATGCTGCTTCGATTTGCGAAAATCATACTCCTGACAGATTTCTGAATACGATGAAGACTACTACACTAATTCCGTTAACATTAATAATTTCATGTAAATTCCCTTTCCGAGTTGTTTGTTTGAAAATAGTTTCTTTGTCATTTATATATTGAAATCTGCTGCCAGGCTTTTCATGTGATATTTAGGGAACTGACAGAATACGGGTTTTAATTCCTCAAAAAATCTTTGCCTTGTATCATTACTCATTAGTTTTATGTTTCGTTGGTGCACGAATTTTCAAAACAATGACACCACCCCAGCGACCTCTTAGTACTACATAAGACATCCACTCCTCAACAAATTATAGTCTCTTCACTGTTGATATATTCCCCTTAAAGAAAAAAAGAACCCATAAAATTGTCCCTGTGCGTAACTAATTAAGCACTGCGCCTTGAAGAAGTATAGGGGAGTGGATGTATAGATCCACGATTTCTTGTCCTCGGCACTGCTTGGAGGTGAGTGGTCAGCTTCACGCCTCGGCTGCTTTACTCACGGGGAAAGAGCCCCTGGTACCCATTGGATAGGTGGCTGGATTGGCCCCAGAGCCGGTCTGGACGACGTGGAGAAGACCCTACCGGGGCTTGAACTCCGACAGCTCGATCATCCAGCCCGTAGCCAGTCGTTATACCGACTGCGCTAACCCGGCTCTTTCATCTTACGTACCAAAAATTACCTCTCTAATTGACAACTCCCATTCTCCTTTCCACAGAAAAATATGCAATCTTATCCTGGGTCGGTGTCGCGGTTGTCCCATCTCACCTGTTTTCCCACTAAGCCCAACTTTCGTTCCCTGAATCCCGTCATACTTTCTTCTTCTCCCCGTGAAACCTCCACGCGGGAGGCCACCCCTTTTTGGCTATCTGCGTCTAAGCAGCTACCATCCACATCTCGAGGCCACTTCCTTCATCCACAACCTAAGGACGAGCTAGGCCCTAGTGACACGGAATCCATTTAACACAGGTCAGTGCCAATGAGTTTACGCTTAAATTATTCAAATATGGGAAATTAACAAGGTTCTCATGACGGTGAGTATGAATATTACTGTTTTGGGGAATTCAAAACAGTTCAGTTCTCATTAGTTGCTGAATATTTACTTAAAATCATTACAGTTTGTTGCTAAATTAGGAGCTAGCAATGTGTTAAAAGGTTACCGAGTTTTCTTGTTAAGTATCTTAGATTTTTTTTTCCTTGGCACTACAGCCCCAGTGGGTCTAGGCCTACCTACATGAACTCCGTTCACTTCGGTTTTTCTAGATCTTACACATACGGTAGGAATCCTTGGGCGAGTGATCAGCTCGTCGCAAGGCCTCTACCTGTAGACAAACACAGAAAAACGCACACAAACATCCATGCCCTGAGTGGGATTCGAACCCACGATCCCGGTTTCCGAGCGAGCGAAGACAGTGTATTCCTTAGACCGCTCGGCTACCGTGACCGGCCAAGTATCTTAGATACTAAAGTTAATACTGTGTTGCTAAGCTACTCAAACCTGTGACACTAGTTGCACAGGTATGTCTGACTTGGCTGTTTGTGTTGCACCGTTGCTATGTCACAACCAGATGGCAGGCTGATACTTCGCACAGTGCTTGTCGGATGCAGTGCCATCATGCAGCTACTCGTATAAACACATCGTACTCGTTATTTTACAGAACTACTGAGGCTAATTAAGCATTTGAATACAAACACCGGTTATGAAAGCTATTTTCAATCCAAGCTTCTACACAAGGAAGCGCAATCGATACATCGGTCTCTAATTAGGCCAATCTGATAAGAAGGAGGGACAGTGATGCAAATGCAGGGCAAAGCAGCCATTTTGTTTAAATGGTCCATTTCGTGGATGTGGATATTTCGGGTCATTGAGGTTTAGAGTCTTATACAACAGCGTGGATTGAGCATGCACCTCTCAAAGCAGCCTTTCGCAGATAGTCTGCTACCTGCCTCTGCTCGTATGAAGTCTCGGATATTGGTGACACTTGGTGGTTAAGTTAGTTAGTTAGTTAGTTAGCTATTTAGAGAGGGTGGTTTTCCCCATGCACCGCGACCAGTTTGATCTATTGTGCTTCCCTCTATGATATTCTACCAGTCTCTATACCCTACCGATACTGGTGCTTACCATCAGTCCCGACCAAGCCAGCGAGTTCGGCCTCTACTGGCTTGGCGGTATCTATAATGCTTCCCCCATCTATCAGAGGCGTTAGAGACTACTGTTGGGCGGGAAATGTCCTTGAATTTGGCTCAGTGACCTCCTTAGGAGATATGAGGTTCTTTTACGTGCCGTAAAGCTACGACACGGGACCCACGGCTTAAAGTCCCTCCCGGAGGACTTGTTCCCTGAATTTTTCCGCCCTTAAAAATTCCACGACCTCCGCCGGGTTTGAACCCGCGTACTACGAGTCATGAGGTGGGAACGTTACCTCTAGACTACGGAGGCCGCTTTGGTGGTTAAGTTAGGCAGTGACACAATAAGCGGTGTTTTCTCTTGGGTCCGTCCCGAGGTTATATCACGAGTAACAACGGGAGAAGCCTGTTTTGCGGTAGCGGAGTTATTCTTGAGGTAGACGCCAGCCAGCTAGGACAGAAGTCGCCAAACACAGAAGCTGAGGGATTTACGGCGTTGGAAGCCGTTACCAGACAACTGGTGAAAGCACAGCGGACTGAGAAGACTTAATGCTTGCTGTAGTGAATTTCAGAGTGTGTGAGTTAGCAATAACGCTACAGTTACTTGTAGTTACGATGTGTAAGTGTTCAGTAAATCCAATTAACTATCCAAATCCCGTGTCTAGCCACTAAAGACGTAACACGATATTTAATACGTAATCAATGAGCCTAAAAAGCGACTAAATTTAGGCTTTCAGGTTTGTTACCATCTTAATTATATTTCTGGTAACGTACGAGTATTTAGCCCTGACGAAGCGTACGTAATATATGCTGTAACATTCCGTTGTGTGTATAATAATTAGAATATAAGTATATTATCGTTACAGATAGCACGAGACAATGGCAGCGTTATTGTTGTCGCGTACTGTAACGTTTTAATATGCATCTTGTATAATGCCGGCGCACATAGCACAAAACAATAAGTGCAATAACATTTTTTCGTTATCCTAATGCCACAATACACAGAATTAATACTATGCGTACACGTAACAGAACACTTTACCAGACACATTATTGTCAGCTGTCGTAATATTTTAATATGAAAAATATATATTTTCTGTACACACAACACAACATAATAACAATGTAATTATTGTCAGTTACAGTAAAGATTTAGTCATGGTATCATTCCAGCGGTTAATGGAATATTATAAACTGAGCAGCTACATGTTTAGATAGCAACTAGTCACTTGCAGCTTCACTATTTTATATAGTTAGCTTGCGGACTAAAGCCACGGAGTTTGCTCTTTTCTATTTTACACTTTTTGAGTAAGTCTGCGCCGTCTTTGTTAGAATGTTATTATTAAAAAACAGATTGAAATCTATCGCCGTTTTTTTCTTCGTCTGTACTTCGTGATATAAGAAATGAAGCCCAGTCCTGTTGTAGAAGTTCATTACACCACTTCCGTTGTCTTCCTCGGCTTTGGAGTGCTTTTGGTATATAGGCTGATAACTTGCCCACTTAATAAAATTTGAATACATACTTCACAGCAAAAGGAATAAAATCCAACAAATTCATAAAACTCGACGCGAATTTTGCTTTTGAATGTAATTTTGAAAGTTGTTTATTTTGAGATGAAACCAATCTGAAATCCCGCAAGGACAGAATTAACAAATGAAAATCAGAACAACTTTACAAAAGGTAATAGTCATAACCGCCAAAACAGGATCACTTCTCGCAGCTGATCGGAAGCTACCACAGCTCTGACTAAATGCCTTGGACAATTAAGTTCGTTCCCACTTCATACCATCATTCCAACGTCTCCAACATCTTCGTCTTACTGCAGTTTTATTGAGAACATCATTCTGCACATCTTAGACCTGCGCAAGTTTTCTTCG
>NW_019743149.1:317444-340419 GCF_002891405.2 Cryptotermes secundus | reverse complement strand
AAAAAGGAACATGTCCGTCACACACTGACACAAACTTGACCACAAAAATGGAACATGTCCGTCACACACTGACACAAATTTGACCAAAAAAAGGAACATGTCCGTCACACACTGACAAACTTGACCACAAAAAGGAACATGTCCGTCACACACTGACACAAATTTGACCAAAAAAAGGAACATGTCCGTCACACACTGACAAACTTGACCACAAAAAGGAACATGTCCGTCACACACTGACACAAACTTGACCAAAAAAAGGAACATGTCCGTCACACACTGACACATACTTGACCAAAAAAAGGAACATGTCCGTCACACACTGACACAGAAACTTGACAAAAAAGCACGTTTGTAATTCGCCACGAATTCTACCAAACTTCTTTTCGAAGTTTCTCACGCTTACGCTCCAATCTAGGAATTTAACATAGATGTGCAATCAATGACCAAAGGCACTTACACATTTTAGCACAGAAACTCTTTCCTTTAGAGCGGACATCTGCATAATTCCATTTCTATCCCAAGCATTTTGTATTTATTTATTATCGGCGCCTGGAACTTACACTGAAAAGAGTTGATACGTGTATTTTTTTAATTTACTCCTATAACTGCAATACATTTATTTTATCGGGTTAGGACTTATCGCGAGCACACAAGTCCCCACAAGTTCTGCAGAAACACGAAATTCCTCCAATTGTTCACCTGATAACAGGCCCCGTTGTTTTCTAAATAAAACATTAAGCAGCTGTTAATCAGTTAGTTTCCTTTGAATACAATGGATCAAAGACCCACAATTATATACAAATATTATGTTTCTGGACATTATCCATCGTCGTGTCTTTATCTAAAAGCACCGCCCGGTTTATTTTTCAAAATACAGATTTTCGGAGCCTGGATTCTTTCTCCGTCGTCAGGTGAAACCTACTGAGTTGGGCCAAATCTTTGAAGCTAGTCCCTATCTCAGAAACGTTATGTTTTGAAAAATAAGCAGGACGGTGTTTTTAAGTAAAGACAGGAGGATGGATAATGTCCGGAAGCAATATTTGTACTAATGTACCATCGTCACATCTTACCCACAATTTTAGTTTGACATGATTTGTCTCACACCCATTTCTTGGAGAACGTCCGATACATACGTTTTATGGGGTTAGTGCTTATTCAAGTCAGGTGCTCCATCCGTCCCCAACGTTAAGAGTTATGTTCGTGCATTTGTTGAAATGGAAAAAGGGGTCTTTACGCAATTAGTGAAGCAAAGGTCGGAATTTTGTGCGGTAAAATTCCGCCAATTGTAATAGTGCACAATATAATATATTTAATAGTAACTGAATGTGACATTTCTTTCGTTGAAATTTCAATATATAAAATAAAGTTACTTTAATATGTTTAAATTAAATCGTTTAAAGGCAGTAGACACAAATACGCCAGTGCTATATAACCACAAAAAAGAGCCACTTTGCCAATTTTAAACACAGCAGTGAAATTGCTGAACACACTCGTATGCATGATAGCTTTCACGTTACCACAGTCCACACAATCAATACCTAAACCAAACTTCATTAGTCGCATCTTGCTAAATTTTGTCGTTTCCAAGGCATCATTGTTGTTGTGGATGACATCTTTTATGTCGTGATTTTTTATGAGTAGACGTTTCTTTGGTGCCTCTTCTTTCCGATTTCCCCGTCTTTATCTTCTTTAAACATCGTCCTTCAATTCATAAAAGAAGTATGTCTGTTGGTTTCACTTTTTGACAAGTATGAAGAAAGAATTGTCATATTAATGCTATGTTTGTGACAGAAATTTATCACGTATTGAGTAAATGAACAATGATTATCCAACGAAAGCATCAAAAGGTGGTTTGTGCCACTCCTTACGTTCTGTTTAAAGCCATGAATCCGTTCTGCAGACACAGTTGAAGTTAATACAGTCCGAGTCGGAACACACAACTTTCATTTAGGAGGACTTGCAGGTAAAGGTTTTTCCCACATCTTCTTCCGAGGAACATAGAAACCACTGGCAGCCATGGGTCATTCCCAACGATTTTATTTTCTTTGGCGGGAGAAAGCTTTAGACTCTCATTAGGATATGTTAAGTGGTCACATTCGTCCATATTGCTAATGACACTTGGAAGGAATTTGAATATTTGTACAAATCTGTCAAATTTCGAAAGAAAATGTTGAATTCAGTAATTTGTTCTCACTGAACACGACTGCGCATGCTGAAGCTCGCATATTATGTTTTAAAAACTACACAAAATCACAAAGAAATAACATTTACCTCATAGCAAACGTGTGCATAACAAAATATCATGCAACATAATGAATTTCCCGCGACTGTTCAGTGCATCCAACATGTCTCCCGAACATCTAAACTTACCTGGAAACGACCTTTACTCCAAGTTGACTTCTGTCCCATTTCACCCTACTCCGCAGTCATCCAAGTGCTGAAGAGTTGAAACTCCAAACTTATATATAGACCCAGTATTTGTCAACTTGCTGGTTGGTCAGGGTTATCACACAACTCAAATGGGGTGATGACTGATAAATATGGAACAATAGTGGAATGGTGATTAGCAGGGGAAATCCGAACAAATTTGAAGAAACCCCGGCTCAAATATCACTATATTCACCACGAATATTTCCTATTTTTTTAAAACAGGCTAATCTATTCGCAGCGGCGAAGAATGTCCATTCGCAGCAGAATCTAAGCAACGCACAAAAGCCTTCCAGTTAATATAGCTTCAGGATGAGAGGAAGAGTGAGCCAGAATCTTTGAAGTTGAAAGGGGCGTTCACGTGCATAGTGTGAAGTCCTCCATTAAGTAGGACCGATCTGATTGTCGCTGCTTTGTGTTCAACAGCCGGAATCGCAAAGTCACTTAATCTTTCAGTTCTTCCAGTGTGTCTGATACCAACTTTTCAGGCAAACTGTAGCCACATGCTGTCATCTCCATCTCGGTCTTGGTTGACGAGAAGCTGCTGAGTTACGCGGAGCGCCATCTTGACAATCACTGCTTGGATAGATCTTCAGTTGTCTTCGGCTGTAGGAAGTTGTTATGATATATTACCCTAAATATATTATAAAATATGTAATAATATGCATTATGTAAAAATTGTGGGGGGTACGCAGTAGCGTAGTTGGTTGAGGTACTACGCTACAAGCCGGAAGATCGCGGGTTCGATTCCCGATGATGTCGTTGGACTTTTCAGTTGATTTAATCTTTCCACCCATGGGGTCGACTCAGCCTCTAACAGAAATATTAGAGCCGGTTTTCTAGAAAATGTGGGAGTCCCGATGTCTCTCAACCCTATGGGCTTCCACGGCCTCTTGCAAGGATAGCTTCATCTTTTACCTTTATATAACAATGTTATTGTTCTCTTTCCTGTTTCCTACCACGAATCTGACAGAGAACACCCAAATGTAGTATGAACATTACTCTGTTATGTACTTTAATAAGACTACTGCAGCTACGGCTTTTAAATCGATGTTCAAGTAATGTTGTAAAGCTCTGGATGGAATTCGAATTCTGATGCCCGGTCCCCTTAATTGGGCCTACATCAGTACATTTTGCAGCTGTACCTGGAACATACATGCTGTGACAGGGAGGAGTAACACAGCTACTGTTACTTGTCTAAGAATTTATCCCCGAAGAAATCGCCTATGAAAATGTTAGTAGGTACATTAATGCACTCTGAGGTTTGCAACCATTTAAGTACGAACCTTCGTTTCTCTCATTCGCTATTGGATGCTGATCGGGAAAGCACTGCCTCTAGAGGAGCATTCACCTGCAGCACCCAATCATCGTAAAGTTTAATGTTGCTACTGAAACGGAGAAGCAGTATCTCCTGCAGTGGCTAGTTTCCAGTTGGCACATACACAATTTTCTCAAGAAAAGTATACAGCTATGAAATGTGGGAAGGAACGAAACGGAAAAGCTCAATTGATTTTTGCGATCGCTTCTTCTTCCATCAGCCGTCTGTTCTGTTGAATATCTGATCAATAACACTATCACTACCTCGCCACAAGAAAAACATCTTGAAGACAGAATATCTGTAAACTTCCAGAAATCAAATCAACTATACACAACGGGGCCCTCCCTGTTCCTGTGAATATCTGCATTTGTTCCGAGTAACTAGATGCTACGGATCAAAGGTCGGGGGCGTGTTTTCTCGAGATTCTTCCGTTCCCATAAAATTTCTGCAAAACAATATGTTCGACAGCATGATTAATGTCGGAATAAAATAACCTCGGGATAGGTGATGCAGCCCTAAAGAGGATCCGATTTGCAATTGTCGACATGATCACACCTCAGAATCACAACGTACTTACCCGCAGGCTGGCAGCACTCGACTGGGGAGAACCTACAACCAGCTCCCCGCTGCGTCTATTTCTGTTCTGGCAGCCGACGCCCATCTGAAGGGCGCTATTAGTTGTAACTCAGGGCCACACACTTCGCGTTGTGGTTACAGGTCAAGATTAAGTGCTACGTGATTCAAAGCTTCTTCTGTTAGATTCAGAAGCGCCGTCTGAGGGGTGGAGGGAGCCAGCCATATTTCTCCTCTCCCCTCCCCCACCTGGATTTTTGGGAGAATCAAAATTTATAGAAAGGAGGAAATATACAAAATATTTGTATCAAAATTTAAATTATTAAACAAATAAATATTTATTCTTCTACTTTGAGTGCTGTAGGGCGATCTGCAAAAATAATCTTAAACGACTTAAATGTAAGTTTCAGGGAGAATTTTGATTCAACTGACTAATTGCATGGAGCTCAACCCTTCTTGCGAAGTTGCCAGTCGATCAGCTACTCAAGAATTCACCTATAGTTTATGGAACCTGAAGGTTTATTACCCTACTCACAAATGCCCTCCAGTTGTCCCTATGCTGACCCAGATCAACTCAGTCCATACCGCCCAATACTATATGTCTAAGATTCATTTAATATTGACTTCCTGCATACATCTAGGTCTACATAGTGGTCTCTTCTTGCTGTCCCACCAAAATCCTATATGCATATCTCTTCGTATTCTAATTACACTTGACGAAGAGCACAGGTGCCGATCACAGTGGCCCCGCAGTCTAGTTATTATTAGTTACTTATTTTTAGAGAGGGTGGGTTTCCCCATGCACCGCGACCAGTTTGATCTATTGTGCTTCCCTCTATGATATTCTACCAGTCTCTATACCCTACCGATACTGGTGATTACCATCAGTCCCGACCAAGCCAGCGAGTTCGGCCTCTATTGGCTTGGCGGTATCTATAAAGCTTCCCCCATCTATCAGAGGCGTTAGAGACTACTGTTGGGCGGGAAATGTCCTTGAATTTGGCTCAGTGACCTCCTTAGGAGATATGAGGTTCTTTTACGTGCCGTAAAGCTACGACACGGGACCCACGGCTTAAAGTCCCTCCCGGAGGACTTGTTCCCTGAAATTTTCCGCCCTTAAAAATACGACGACCTCCGCCGGGTTTGAACCCGCGTACTACGAGTCATGAGGTGGGAACGTTACCTCTAGACTACGGAGGCCGTTGGCCGCGCAGTCTAAGGCATGAAGCGTCTTCGCCCGCTAGAATACTGGGATCGTGGTTTCGAATCCCACTCGGGGCATGGATGACTGTGTGCGTTTATTCTGTGTTTACGTTGTTCTATGTGTAGGTAGCGGCCTTGCGACAGGCTGATCCCCCGTTCAAAGAGTCCTACCTACTGTGTACAAGATTAAGAAACTGAGAAGCGGCCAAGGTCCATAGGGCTCAACAGCCATGAAGAGAGAGAGAGAGAGAGAGAGAGAGTGAGGAGTACAGGTTATGAAGCTTCTCATTATGTAGTTTTCTCCAACCTCCTATGGTTTAATCCCTCTTTGTTTCAAATATTCTCGTGGCGTCCGTGGTTAGAATTCCTTTCCTATCGCCTGAATTGCACATTGCAGCTCATTTACCGATTTCACCCTCTTCAAGACAAGTGAAAAAATAGTAATCGTTTGTACTAAGAATTAAATAAAAACTTTGCATTCAAATAGTTCAAGATCTGGGACCGTTAAGTCCTGAGTCGTATCCGCATGCTCGCACCTTAAACAATGTTCCTGTTTCCATCCACACATCACTCCCAATATTTTCGACGTGGTTTTAAGATCACGTGGCGCCCCACTATAGACAAGAAATGAGTGGGAGGAAGAAGACAAAAGAAGAGAGCGGTTAAAAAGTGTTAGGAAAGCTGTTAGAAAATGATATCCTCAACGCGGGCCAATGTCAATGGCATATAAACCTTTCCGAATTAAAAAATGCGTGGAATAGAAATAAAGGAAGATGCAGGCAGAATTATTTTATTATTTGAAAGGACATAGAATGCAGTTTTATTTTAATGGGGTTTAAAAATAATATCTTCCAAATGGCCACCTCCGTTTTCCATAAACTGACGGAGCCTGTTTCGGAAGTTTTCCACGACTCTACGAGTCATATTCCGTGGAATAGCGTTGATTTCTTCGGGGACGGCAGTCTTTAGTTCATTGATTGTTCGGGGACGATGTGTGCACACCTTTGCCTTGAGGTAGCCCCACAGAAAAAATCGCATGGTGTTAGATCAGGCGATCTGGGGGGCCACCCGATATCACCCCGCAAAGAGACAAGATGACCAGGAAATATTTGTCTTAGAATCTCCATTGAACGAAGCGAGGTGTGGGCCGTAGCACCATCTTGTTGGAACCAGATATCTTCCAGGTCATGATCTTGCAATAATTCATCCAATTTCGGTAAAAGAAAATTTTCAAGCATGTAACAATATCAAGCAGAAGTCACCGTAACGACTTCACCATCTTCTTCGAAAAAGTAGGGGCCCCAGACACCACAATCGGAAACAGCGCATCACACCGTCACTTGAGAACTGTGGAGTGGTCGTTATTGAAGGTTCCGAGGGTTATTCTCAGCCCAGTAGCAGAAATTTTGTTTATTTACAGTCCCGGACTGGTGAAAATGGGCCTCGTCACTACAGATCAAAACAGCTGTGGAAGGGGTACTCTGCAGAATGTCGTTGCATAAATTTCTTCGAGTTTCAAAGTCTCTTTCACTTAAATCTTGCACTAATGGGTGCATTTTGAGGTCTCTATGAAGGATTCTTCTAACACTACGGGCAGATAATCCGAGTGCAGCGGCATGCTTCCGTGCAGAACGTTTGGAGGATTGCAAAATTGAAGCCCGCACTCTAGCCACGTTTGCCGCCGACGTTGAAGTCCTGATCCGGCCTGAAGATTTTCTTTTTAATGCAGAAGATGTCGCTCTAAAATTTGATGCCCAGTTTCTAATTGTTGGTCCAGATGGAATGGGATCACGCCGACCGAGAGCAAAGTGAGTGAGAAAGGCTCGCTGGGTTTTGATCACAGAACCGCCGTTTTTAATAAACTCTTTCAGTACGAACGCACGATGTTCTCCAGACCAAGCAATTGTGTGTACTGAAAACTGCACGCTATAACGCGTCTAACGATACCAACCCCACCACTCTACCCCCTCCCTAGCCACAGCAATGACCTTGTGAAATCGGAAGGGTTAATAGGCTCCCCAAACACACACAGTTTGGCCTTCCGATCGACCTTACAGGCAAAACTGTGACAGTTTACCCCTTCCCTTTCCTCCCCATACACGTGCAGATAAAGCGGCAGGCTTCATGCCACAATCACGGTCTTCCAGCCTATAATGTTGAGTCACACACGTCATGTGCTACGGTCCTGCAGGCAGAACTGACGGACTGACGGTTTTCCCGCAGGCCAACAGTCCAAACGATTGGCCGGCCGGCCACACCACACACGTCAGTTTTGCCTTTCAGTCTTCAACTGTGCAGGCCGAACTGGAGGCCAAACTGTGTGTGTATGGGGGGCCTTAGAGCTGACAGTCCAGGATAAGCTGCGCAGTGGATGGGCAGGTCCATTCGTGAAAGTTGAGGGGTGTTGTGATTAGTCATTCGTCTGCATTCATTGCGAGCGGTCGTCTCAAGAGCATGCTTCCTTGTACAGTCAAGTTAAAAGTTTTGACTCTAGGAGACGTATTTGAGTGTATTATTCTCTAATTACTCTATTAATATTGTGACGCGTTACCTTACGTCCATCGCCACGCAACGGCTACAATGGAAATTGCTGAGTTCCAACAGCGACAAATCGAATACAAACAGACCGTTACGAAGGAGCCTTCCCGAGGCAACGGATTGCCGAACACGTGAGTTTGGAATAGGCACTTCCATGGTAACGCAAAGAACAGGGAGCCGTTGCATAGACAATGCAGAAGCAATGAACGCGTCTCCCCAGAAATGAACTACAGAGAGTTCATTGCGCCCGTTACGTAACAGCGGACAGTAGAAACGAAACAGTGAGGAATGGTGTCTGGTATCCAGTCCGCAGAACACCTACATAAGCCGAGAGCTACAGAAACAGAAGACAGCAACAAGACAGCAAGAAGTCAGTACTGGGATAGCCGTCGCCGAAGACAGTTGAGATCCAACCACAGCCAAAGATAGTTGAGACGTCGCATTGAAGTACTGGGCCAGAAGTCAAGTGGTGACACGTGACAGTATTTTATTTTATTGTTTATTTTTATTCGTTGATTTTCTTTTTTGTTTATTTATATTTGTACATTTTTTCTATCTCCTTTACTTCCTACACGAAGTAAATTAAGTGGAAAAATGTTGCATTCACAATCAAGAGAAATTGTTACTAATGTTTATAAGTATATGAAAGAGGCTGGGCCAACAATTACAGTAAAGAACATAGGAGTGGAAGTAGCAAAGGCAACAGGCGTATCGGAAAATAGTGTCAGAAGAATAATAAGAGAAAAAAATATCGAATCTGGGGCTTCCACTTCCTTTTCGACACCCCATAAAGAAAGACCCAGGAAATCTCCACTAGCCATTTTGGACGACTTTAACGAGTTTGTGGTGCGAAGAACAATTAATAACTTCTACATAGTCGAAAAACGGAGACCTGCCCTGAAAAAAGTTCACGAAAAGTTGAAGAAAACGTTAGGTTTTCAGGGATGCATCTCCGTATTAAAGAAATTTATTTTGAAACTGGGGTTCCGCTGGAAGAAAACAAAAATAATCGGACATTGCCGGTGTTGCCCCTTTAGAATAGACCCGTGTAATATGTAAATAAATTCTTCATATATATAACAGTGAAAAGTGTATAAGAGTGTATAGTGCATAATAGTCTGCCATTCGGCACTTAAAACTTAGCATCGGATGTGTGAACATCAACGAGACTAAACCCCCATCACTATGCAACACAATGCGGTAAGAAGTTATTTCCTTTTGAGAACGCCTGTACTGCATTCCCCGCCACACTTGGCATGCTGAAGCTCTCCCCGCCACTGCCGATACTTCTCCTACTCCGCGTCGGATGGCTGTCACCCCTAAGTACTAGAGCTATAATACTTTGTACCCATATTGCTTGGCGGTTTTCCCTATATAAATGGCGTGTGTTCTATTAACCTTTTGTGGCACCGTGAGTGAGAGTGGTGAAGTTATTGTGTTCTGTACAGGGTACCACATCTTGCTCCCCTTCTGCTGGCCGAAACATGGAGAAAATGTATATAATTAACGAATATCGAGTCAGTAATATTGGCTTATTCATTACGAACTTGTTGTGTTGACGGGTGTGTAACACTACTGTACATAAATACACAACAGGATGCAAACAATATATAGAATATCATTCATTTGCTTTAACCATATAACTGAATCATTTTCACACGTAGGGAAATTGTCATATAGGTCTGATTCAGTTTAGTTCTAAGTTTCAGTTACGTAATAAAAAGTTTCCTTGTGCTTCATTAACTAAACTCGACACCATGAAGACGTACTGGCTAGAACAGGTATAGCTCCACTATTCGTGACCTGAGCGCTAGATGAGAGGTGAATGGTCAGTTTCACGACCCGGCCTATTTACCCCCGGCGAAAGAACACCCGGTACCAGTTGAATAAGAGGCTGAGTGGGCCCCAGGGCCGGTCTGGACACTGTGAAGTTGAGAAAGATCTTGCCCCCGCCGGGAATGGAGCTCCTACTGTCCAGCCCATAACCTGTTACCATACGGACTAAGATATCCCGGATATATTCATATAACACTACAACATAGTAATACACAAATACAACACCAGCTCGCTTAGCAATTATCTTTGTAAGTTAATATGACTCTGCAAATGAGATGCATAGACCGACAATACGGTTGAAATTCATGGACCAAACTTATTTAACGGCGATTTTTTGTTAATTATTGTGACACATGTTTATATATACATTAAAGTACTTATTTGTTGTTTATAGCAAGGCTCTCAGTTCCTTTTTAAATCACCGTTTCTCTACAGTTGCTTAATTTGATTTCGTAACTTATTAAATAACTTAATTTCCATAATTATTACAATTCTTTTTGAGAATATTATCTGTACAAAAATGTTACTCGTAAGTGGGCTTATTAGTTCCGGACTATACTCCATCACAAGATTTAGTACCACAAGAAACACTAAGTTATGTCTAATTATTTGTTGTCGAGAAGTATAAGATACCAATTATTTACTTACTTATGGAGCTGAGCCCTTCTTGAGGGGAAGTCAAATCTGCAGCTACCCAAGAATTTCCCAGCATTTTTGGAACCCGAAGGTTCATTACCGTGTTCACAAGAGCCCTCCATTGGTCCCTATACTGAGCCAGATCAATCCAATCCATACCATTCCATCCGATCTCTCTAAGATCCATATTAATATTATCCACTCACCTACACCAATACAGAGGAATAATATATGTGTTATACATTTTACTTGCAGGACTACTTGTTTCCTGTTTATCATGAGAGGAACATCAGTCAGATGTATACAAAAAAAAAAAGGGGCGGGCCAGATGAAACAAACGCATAACCGGCTTCAGCAAGCGCAGTGCTATACTACAACTCCACAGGGAGGATTTTAGGGTAGGGTTTGAGCGAAAAGCTTCAGTATTATTTTTGATCAGTTGTAGTTGTATAGAGCCGGGACAGAGCAATCGGTATAGCGACTGGCTACGAGCTGGACGACAAAGGGGTCAGAGTTCGAGTCGCGGTGGGGTCAAGAATTTTCAATTCTCCATGGTGTCCAGACCGGCCCTGGGGCCCACCCAATCTCCTAGCCAATGTTTTTTGGGAGCTCTTTCCCAGAGGTAAAGCGGCAGGGACTTGAAGCTGACCATTAACTTCCAACTAGTGCCGAGGTCAAGAAAACGTGGGTCTATACATCCACTTCCCCATACGCCTTCATGACGTAGTCGTTAATTAGTTTAGCACACGTACAACTTTACCTTTACCTTATGTGTTTAAGTATCACAATCCTCCATGAAAAACATTGTCACAAATGAACTCAACGTCGTTAAGTTACATGCAGTTCAAAAATTAGGTCATATTGTTAGCGGTGCAGCGCAGGCGCGTTGTAGGCCGTTCAATAATTTCACAGAGAGAGCGAAACTTCGTGTGTCCCATCAGATGCACTGATTTCACGTTGGCACACCTGATTCGTAGGTAATCCTTGGTTCTTAATTATTTTTCAGGTCTATGCCGAAATGCTATTTACTGACTACTAATAACTCTATTTGTCACAGGACTAGATTCACCGATAAAATTACAGCTAGCAGGTTCACTTCCGGTCACAGATGATAACCATCAGCAAGAGTGGGAATACGTATTAGCT
Organism: Cryptotermes secundus; assembly: GCF_002891405.2. Lineage (NCBI taxonomy): Eukaryota > Metazoa > Arthropoda > Insecta > Blattodea > Kalotermitidae > Cryptotermes > Cryptotermes secundus. Next base: position 328,739 of record NW_019743149.1, on the reverse strand, counting down.
TCGAGGGTATCACGGCAATGTAAATTTCATTGCGTTCTTGTTTGTAATGATGCCACATAACCATTCATTTGTTTCTATTTATTTGTTTTTATTTAACGACGCTCTTAATAATCACACTCTAGCGGAAGACTTGTAGATAGCGGATTATGAACCGCAGTGGATAAGGAAGGAAACGATCAGTCATAGTTTGAGATACTACCGTCGAATTTCTCTAGAAGGACCGAAGAAAATCATAAAAATTCTCAGGGTAATCTGGGTGCTGACGAGCCATTGATCAGACTGTTAGTCGGCGCATATATACGCACTTCCCTCCAGTCTATAAGATTTTAGGTGTGGTAATTCTAAAGGAGTCCCACGCAACTATACTTTTCCAGTTCCTCGAGGATATTGTTCAGGTCGTCTTCTGTTAGCTTATCTTCAGGATACGCTTCCTTGAAGATAGCTAACTTTATGTTGGTCAGTATCTCCCTGTAGGTCCCTGGTCCCCTAGACTGCAATGCTTCTCAACCGCCGGGCCGCGGCCCAGTAGTGGGCCCTGGCATCAATTATACTGGGCCGCGAGAGGCTCTTCTGTAATTTGTCATTTTCATTTTCTAAGCATTCTTAATGAATAAATATTTTATAGTGGAAATATTCTGAGGAGAATAATATTTGTGTCGAGAAGCTCAGACACAGAACACCTAAATCTGTGTAGCAAATGTCAGTGACCAAGCCGCATATTTTTAAACATGGAAGTATTCATGAATGATCGGGAATTTTCAGACATCCAAATCTTTCAGCATTCGGAAAGGCAATACCGATGTTTATGACCAGTCATAAAAATTGCCTAAAAGCAGATTACAACAATGGGCAGCATATCCTCTGTTCTCAGAACTGAGCGAAATGACATCTGTGTTGCAAATGTCAGTGACCAATCAGCAAGGAAGTATAAAGAAAATGTTTCCACTGAAATTGAAGATCAAGGCAGTCTGTATCCGGTTCTCAAATCTAATAATACTGACTACTGTTTCTTCACAAGTTCTCATTGCAGTGTGTAAGTGCTTGTTTCGAAACCTGAGTGATTTAAATTTTAATATGAATAACAGACAGGGTACTTTATTTAATTTTGGTGTTAAGAAATCTCGTATTGAAGGTGTTTGTGACGCAACAAGTAGTGATTCATCCACCTCAAGCCTACATAGCGATCTCCAGGATGTACAAAATGAAGGGAAAACCGCCAGCACACAGAAGAAAAAGTCTGCATCCTTTCGTAAGTACATGGACAGTTATTTAAAATTTAGTTTCATATAATGCCCTAACACTGACCAATTGCCACGACCTCAATGTGTCATTTGTGCTACTGTTCTGGGAAATGAAGCTATGAAGCCATCGCGACTTACCCGATATCTCAACACAAGACACTCAGATCCAGTCAACAAACCCATTGAATTCTTTATGCGTGAAAGAGATGCACTTAAAGTAGAAAATAAAATTATTTACCAAGCTTCAAACACTGACGCTTCACTTCTGACGGCGTCCTATTTAATATCACTTCAGATTGTTAAATGTAAAAAAAAACCACATTCCATTGGCGAAGAACTCATTAAGCCTACTTTGATTGCTGCTTGTAATGAAGTATTAGGCCAGTCTGCGGCAAGTAAAATGAAAGACATATCATTGTCGAATGATACAGTTGATAGGCGGATATCTGATATGGCAGAAGATACAGAAACGCAAGACACAGNCATTGTCGAATGATACAGTTGATAGGCGGATATCTGATATGGCAGAAGATACAGAAACGCAAGACACAGAAAAAATTAAAAAATCGAAACTGTTTGCATTACAACTGGACGAATCTACAGATATTCAGAACAGCAGCATTTTACTTGCGTATGTACGATATATTGACCATGATGAGAGTGACATGAAGGAAAACATTTTAATTGTTTCTGAATTACCTACACACACTACCAGCAGTGAAATTTTCAAAATTTTAAATGGTTTCATTGAAGAGAGAGGTCTCGAATGGAAAAATTGCGTTGGAGTTTGCACTGACGGCGCTGCCTGTATTGCAGGTAGAAATTCAGGTTTGGTTACTAAAATTAAGGATATGGCGGGCAATAACTTAGTGTCAAAGCATTGCTACATTCATAGGCAAAACCTGGCCTCCAAGAATACGGAACCTGAGCTTAATGAAGTCCTGTCTCAATCTGTTAAGTTTATTAATTATATAAAAACATTGCTTTAAATGCAAGACTGTTAAAATCATTGTGCGATGAAATGGGCTCTGATCATCAAAATCTTCTTTTCCATTCGGAAGTTCGTTGGTTGTCTCGCGGTAAAGTTCTCAAGAGGTTATATGAACTCCGAAAGGAAGTCGAGCTCTTTCTAATTGATAAGAAAAGTAACCTGTCCCATTATTTCCAGGATAACAAATGGCATATCTCAGCGACATATTTTCTTACATGAACGAGTTGAATTTAAAACTTCAAGGTCCAGATACAACAATATTTAATACGTGGAACAAGATCGAATCATTCAAAAAGAAACTCAAACTCTGGCTTAATATGATTTCAGAAGGAAACAATGAAATGTTTCAGATATTATTGCAGCCCACTTGCAGATGTTGTTGTCGTTTGAAAAATCTTATCCCCAACATGAGGATCCCCGGAGGCAAAATATGTGGATTGTGAACCCTTTTGTTTAACACAAAGAGACAGCCCTTTCCCATGAAGAAACCCTTCAACTTATTGCATTATCATCGGACAAAGGACCGGAAAGTACTTTTAATACTACGCGTAATTCGAAATTCTGGATAAGAATGAAAAATGAGGTTTCTTCTTTGTTTTTCCACCACATATCTTTGTGAAACTGCTTTTTCTGCCATGACTGTGCTTAAAACGAAACAGAAGAACTGCCTGAAACTTTCTGACTGTCTCTGCTTGGCTCTCACTTCAATTCATCCCAGAATTAATAAGCTAACTGACGGAAAACAGAAACAGAAGTCTCACTAGCCTAACTAAAACCTTCCAAACTCAGTTGTGATGAAAGAAACTATCTATAATTGTTTCTTGCATCCTGTTGTGTATTTAATTAATATTAGAGTCAATTTTACCGACCACACAACATATTTTTATTATTATTACACTACATGTTTCGACCTCAAGAGGTCATCCTCAGGTGTACGAACACAGCTGTATAATTACACGCAATCACATTCGTCTTCTCACTTATTCGATCCTGTATCTTATTCAGGCCCACGCTCAATAATATATCTGGATCTGGATCTGGATCTGTTACGATCCTTGTCGTGATGGCTACAAGGACCGTAACAGATCCAGCAACATCAGAGGACGCAGAAAAACAGCGAGACCTCCAAAATGTGAAAAGTGCAATCAATATAATAAAATTGAACTTTAATTCATGAACTTTTTAACCAATAATATAATTAAAACTAGTTAAAGTGAACTTGACGCAGTGATGAGCGTAAGTAGGAAGTGACTGAATAACAAGTGAAAGTGAAAGCATAACTAGTGATCTGAATTGAAATTCGATTTGCTAATTTTAAATTTTAACTTTTGACATTTAGAATAATATTGTAGCGTGTTTTGTATATCGCGCTACAAATAACTTCACGCGTAGGTCTGGTATAGCGAATTTATTCCTTTCGCTCACTTTACACACACTTTACAAACACATACACTTGCAGTGTTACAATCACTGCTCACAACAACTCGGCGATGCTGGACTATTTCCTCTGGCGGTTGTTCCAAGGCTGATCCCTTAGACGGCTATTCCGAGACTGACTTCTCCGACGACTGATCCGAGACTGAAGACTTCTCATCGAAACTGGGCTATTTATAACCTTGGCCGCTGCTAGGCAACTGAATCCTCTGTTATAGCAGTGGAAACGTCGCTTTGTTGGCTCCGCGTTTCCTACGCAATAACCCATTGTTATTGCGTTGTCTCTGTGGGAACCTTCGCGTATTCGTCGTCATCGTGGAGATTCCTGTTAGAACTACAGTAGAGCAATTGTTGTTTCCTATGCAACGGTCTATTCTAGCGTTTCCATAGAAGTTACTCTTCTGGGCTGCCGACACGTTACAATATTTTAACTTGTGTTTTGTGAGAGGAGCTTGATATATTATTGAGCGTGGGCCTGAATAAGATACAGGATCGAATAAGTGAAAAGACGAATGTCATTGCCTGTAATTATACAGCTGTGTTCGTACACCTGAGGATGACCTCTTGAGGTAGAAACATGTAGTGTAATAATAATAAAAATATGTTGTGTGGTCGGTAAAATTGACTCTAATATTAAAAGAAACTAAGTTTAACTTTCCAATAACTTATAATTGCTGTGTTAAAGTGCTGCGTCTTTAAAATCAAAATATTAATTAGTGTTGGAAGTAGTGTTTAGAATTGAGAGATTCATACATTTTTATTTATCAAATTACATACTTTACATAATTATTTGGCGTGTGCATGTGATAATAAGTATTTCGCCGGCAAGGTGACATCCTTCTGCTTCTTCCCTTACTCAGCTGACTTCTATGGTGAATTACAATGCATAAATATTTTTCTCACTGCCGTTTTTTTTTCAAAACAACATCATTAAAATCAATTTAATAATACAATAATCAATTTTACGCTGAATAACATAAGTTTTTGGTGATCAGCATGGGATATGTCAATGAAAATTAGCACAAATTAATTTAATAATGTTGGTCTGAGGAAACCAAAATGCTACTAGATTTCATTAGTCCAGTGATTGACAACTAATTTAAATGTAATTTTATATTTGTCAACATGCCACACCGTATACACCAGTGTACTAATAACTCTTTATGATTATGCTATAATTAATTACTAATATTACGTTAGCTTAATGCATGAATTTTAACAAAACTGGAAAGGTAATTACGAGTAAATTTGTTGGGACTGTGTCCTCGTCTTATAAAAAAAGAACTTACAGGGCCGCGGCCTCATAAAGTTTGAGAACCACTGCCCTAGAGTCCCTGGGCCTGTTTTTAGGTCTGTTCGTTTTCATAGGAGTACTAATCTTTGACCTAGGCCTCTTAAGGGTCTCGGTCGAGGTTTCTCTCTGCTTGGGCGCGTCAGCATTCCCTGGTTGCTGAATGCCCCCATTTCCTCCTTTGCTTGCCCTTGCTTTTGACTTTTCCAATTTCCGTCTAGCGCATTCAGACAATGCCTTCTTCACCAGACGGGGTCTACCCACTCCAGAGAGTAAAGTCCCATACCTCCTCCTTCTGTAGGTATGTTAGAAGTACTGGCCCCCTGCAATGGTGTGTAAGCATTATTGACTCTCAAGAGAAGGGTTCCTGGTTTAACCTCAGGCAGGTTTCACACCACTGGTTCGTCCCTGCCCTTGGCTGAAATCTCAACAGCAGGTTCACTGGTTGCAACCAGGCCCCTTAACAGTGTACCGGAGCCTCCAGCCCCCCCTGCTGAAGTATTTCTCTTAGGGATCTCCTTGAAAGGGAATTCCTCTTTCCTTTTAGGTCCTGAGGACCGGTTTTTATATTCTTTTTGCTTTCCATATTGGTCCCTCCAAAAATAGGGATTTAAGAGGTCACCACCCGCAGCGCCCCATACGGGTGGAATGTATAAATACAACGGGTTGCTGCCAGGTGCCCCGAGGGGATTGTTCGCGACACTGGCTAAGTTCCACCCCAGTGCCACGCAGCCCTCGGCATGATGCCTCACACCTTGGCTTAGGTGGTTTGGCCGTGTTACGAATAAACCTTCTCGAGCCTCCAGGACCTAAAGTGCACGTTCCGGGGGNGGGGGGGGGTATCCCAGGTGGTTAGTGGGAGTGCAATGCTAGATAGCCATGCGCCTGTGACCAGAGTAAACCGCATGAAATAATTGCCCCTGAGGGTGGTAGATCACCCCACATTCCCACCCCTCCACAGGGGTTGGTTAAACCGTTTTAGACAACTCAAGTAGCCAGAGCTACCGCCACATGAGTGCTCACCCGCTTTCGTCCCGGCCATTACCCGTGGTTCATTATGCCGCCATGTGGGAGGCTCCGGTCTTGAAATACGCCATCACCCTTGAAGAGACCTTAGTCACCAGCTTCGAGTAGTCATACTGATCCAGACCCAGAGACTAACGTTGCCCGGTGGGATCACGAGTTGTTCCAGAGCTGTGTTCAACGCATCCTCTGGTCCATGATGCCCCCCCCCCAACAAAGACACATCCGTAGTTCGGCCAACCTCATTGATGATGGCGTCATTACTACCTGCAACATTTGACTTTAATGGTCATAGTTACCCCGCCAACTGCTCCATACTGTAACCTATGAACTCAAGTGCCAACCCTCTGTATCCACGGTCACTTCTCAGTAGTGCAATCAATGGCTTCAGTAGAGCAAGGATTCTTCGCAGGAAATATTGCATGTGGAACCGTAGTGGGCGCAGTGTAGGTCTGACATTGGCACAGATTAGGATAACGTCAATTGAAGCAGTCGCTGACAGTTCGATTCTTAATTGACAGACAAGTGATCAGTTCATTACTGTTTTATTTCAGCATCCTGTTACACTGTATAGATTTGACTTAGGAGCTTTTGTGCCGTCTATGTGCAACGTCTTTCACTATTCTTTCTTGTATTCCTTTATTAGACTCTATATGAATACGAAGTAAGAATAGTGAACGACGTTGCACACAGACAGCACAAAAGCTCCTAAGTCAAATCAATAACGGTGTGCCATAATGCAGTTAGCACACCGCAACGGTCGCTTTCTTATAACGGCGATAGCTTATCACTAGGGCCCGAATTCTTTGAAAATTCTATGTACATATGCAAATGCATATTTTGAGGGTTTTTGGTCGTTATTGCACATTCTAAACGTAAGAGCATATTTCTGGATACATGTTTGATATTAAGGATTGTTTCAAATATTCTGTAACAAAATCGGTTTTGCCTGTGTTTTGGACATCCCTTGCCAGTTGCTATTCTCAACGCTCTGAGTAACGGCCTTTTACCACTTACAATACAAACAGGTAGCTTGGCTATTTCGAAAGGTTGTTGTAAGGTGCTTTTATTACTCACAGATGGCGCTACCTATATGTTGAAAGCAGTAAAGGGTTTTTTTATTGCTAGTTTTGTAGGGCTAAGTCCCTTGTACTGCAGCCACTTCTGACCTATTGTACCAGCCCCAGATGATAGGTGAGGGTGATTGTGGAGCAATTGGTGGAATGAAGATTGGCAGGGGAAACCGACGTACTCGGAGAAAACCTGCCCCAGCGCCACTTTGTCCACCACAAATCCCACTTGACAAACCCGGGCCGCCGCGGTGGGAAGCCAGCGACTAACCGCTTGAGCTATGGCGCGGCCCCCAGCAAAGGCCTTACAAGTGTTTTATCAAAATCTTATACACGTAACCTGTTTAGCGCACGGGTTACACCGTATTGCAGAAAAAAATACGCGCACAGTTTCCAGCTGGTAACGATTTAATTGCAAGTGGGAACTTTTTTTTTTTCTGAAAGCATCAGCTCGTGTCTAAGTCTACAAAGATTGCCTACCTCAGGTTCCTCTGCCACCTGAACCTGTCCTAACTAGGTGTGGGACATGCTTATCCGCTGTTTCATTTTATCAGGAGAATTTCAATCAAGTAAAAGAAGTGGCTGCAAAACTTGAAGATGAGTATGCATGTGCCCGTGAAACAAAAGTGGTGTTTGGAAGTGATATTGTTTCTCAAGATGTGAATTTTATCCATGTACATTTTTGTACAGTTTCAAAAGCCATTGCGTGCTTAGAATCTTGTGGTGAACTCCTTCACGACTCACTTCAACTCGTTCAGAAGCAACTTGTTCACTGAATTCCGCTCCAGGCGAAATTGGAGGGAAAATTAAATACAAGTTAGAAATAGTATTGAATTCGAACCCAGGACTAAAAAAGATTCAGTCAGTCAGTACTTGAGTGGAATTAGGGTGTCTTTGCCAGTAGAATGTTCCGAACTTTCGGCGCCAGTGTATAAATAGCCCAATCATGTCAATTGTTGTAGAAAGATCATTCTTGGCCTATAAACTCATTTTGACAGACAATAGACGTAGTGTGCCTCCAGGAAACATTGAAAGGCTTCCAGTTGCCTATTGTGATACTACTTCTGCAGTGAATGATACATGTAAATAGGTGAGTGAATAAAGTGACCTGTTTCTTAAGTGCATATTGTTTTATTTTGGTGCATATTTTACCGCTTTTTAGCGCATATTTTAAGTGTTTTTAGTGCATATTTTAAGTGTTTTTAGTGCATATTTTAAGTGTTTTTAGAGCATAAAGATCCGGGCCCAACTTATCACACATGGTTTAAACTTTACAAAAATTACAGGTGCTAGTGGTATAGTCAGTACTTGAGTGTCTAGTGGTCAGAGTTCCTGGTTACAGATCCAGAGTTCCCGGGTTCGATTCCCGGCGCTACCAGATTTTCTATGAAGTAGTGGGTCTGAAATAGAGGCTCCGGTCTAGAAAACCGAAATTAACGGCTGTGGGGATCCGTTGCGCTGACCATGCGACAAGCGGCGGTCGCTCGATCGGTATAGTGCGCTTGCGAGAAAAAGACCACGGAGATTGTTTGTTTGTTTGTTTGTTTGCTAGTGGTACAGGTCGTATAAGTACATTTGCGGTGCTTAGAACTAGTGGACGTAGAAGTACCCGTCGAAATGCAAGTAACAGTCACAAGTACAAGTCGAAGAAGTTGGAGGAGAAGTCTAGAAGTATCAGAAGAAGCAGCAGAACTGCCCACGTCACAACACCGATACAATAAACTCGGTAGGCGGGACTTGCCGAAATCTCAGCTGAAGTAAGAATTTCTTATTGATTCAACGCCCCCTCCCCCATATACTCATAACAATCGGAATGTCAATTTTGATAAGCGGATGCGAATCCTGATTGGTCGAACGTGTAACGGCGGTGCATCCCACAAAGGTGTCATATTGTGCACAGGCGAGATTATCACGCTGAACACCGCTCATCCTCGTTCGTGACCTTAAGTCCGAAAAAGAGATTCACTACAAGAAGAAGGTGTCGACAAGCTAATCCGAAACACATCCTTAAGAGCACTTCATACTACACCTGTCGGGACAAGAATACGCCAAAATACCTGCTTCAGCTACTATACAACATCAATCCGACCTGGCCATATCCGGATATCGTAGAGCCATTTCTATGTACCAAAGCGTATCCGGGGTTCGAAGCCGAGTTTCATTGCTACAGTACTCATATATCATCTATGGTTGGTACAATAGACCAATTAGTGGCCGACGTAACAAGAGAATTCACTCTCACCTCACCCCACGAAACTAAAGAAATTAATATTGCTGAATATGACTTGTGGGTCGCCATAAATTTAAAAATTATCCGTTTGGTCCACGTATGATTTGAGCCTCGGACATACGTATACTTTAGATGAAGTTTACATCCAGAAGACTGACTACGTAGCAAACGAAGTAGCTATGTCCCTCTATGTTTGCGAACATGAAAGCTCCCTGTTCGAACACAGACTCATATACGAGCACTGCGACCCAAGCTGTAATGACAGTGTGAAGGCATTTTGTTTTATGATGTTTTATAGTCGTAAGTAACTTTTATCCGTTCCCTGCCCTCTGCCGCTCACTTCAGCTTTGTCTGGCTCATATCGGCTCGGGCCATACGCATCAGTTTTTCCCGGTATACATACCGGCGCGTACCAGCTGAAAAGAGAAATTGCTGTGTTCAGAAATAATCTTTTATTTCAATTCCTCCCCCCAACAATATTTTCATATCCCATTTACATTCAAATGCCCTGCAATCCTGTTCGTATTAGGGCGAGGGCACACCAAGGAAACTGGCAACTGCGATGCAACCGCAATTTCCGAGAAAAATTACCGATTTAAAGCAGGCAACTGGTGACCAGATTAGCAGGCGCACGCTGCGGAAACTTATGTTTGAGTAGTTGCTCAAATCATCTGAAGTGGGTATGTCCGTCCGACAAAATGCACGAATGTATCTTTCAACTTCGTGCACCTACCTTCTGCAATGGAAAATAATAAGAGACACTGTCACAATATGGCGGTAGTTGAGACGGCGTGAGAAGAGAGAAGGACGACCATAAGGGAAATATTTGGATTTTAATTATTTTGTTTTAATTAAGGTCAGTTTATTTTATTCAGGAAATATCGCGTTCGCACGCGATACGAAATTTTAAAATACAGTGCAACAATTTTAGCAAGGTAGAAGACTCCTGATGATGGCCATATATAGCCGAGCCATGTAATGTTAAGGAAGGGTGACTATGTAATAAGTTGCATGTAAGACGTAAATATATGTGAGAAATGAATTATACATTAATGCAACAGGACGCATAAATACAATATTAAGAAAAGGAAACATTGGATGCATCTGTTCTTCTGTGACAGTTTAAATGGGGTGCTTACATTATTTAAAAAAAAAAACTCGTGGTAAATTTAATATATTTAGAGTTGAATTAATTTCTGTGATATTCAAACGTGCGAGTTCATTAATAGGCTAAATGAAAAATACCTATACTTGAATATAGATATTTAATTGCTTATATTACGACCGTCGACACAGCAAGTAATATGAGAATATCTTCACTATTAAGTGATTTTTTTTTGTTTCATTCTGGTCCGTCACACTAACAATATTATAAAAGATAAATCAATTCTGTCCAGTGTGACTGGTGAAGTTTTTCTTATATCAATTCTTAATGTCCTTACATGTTTCGGTCCTTAGAAACCATCATCAGAGGGTCATCGATACAGTTTGGAAACCACTGTTACAATGGGTGTTCTGAATGTTAAAATATATATACATACAATGCTCACAATGCACAAATGGATACAAAATCCAAACTTTTCACAACTACAGCAGCTGCCTTGATATATATTTTTTTTAACTTTTGATGTTTAAGAGAGAATTTATAAACCAAATAGGTTCGTGTCCTCTCTCTTATCACCTCTTTTAAGGGGGCCGAACTTGTGCCGCCTGTCTTTCTTGAGAAGAAGGTTCTTTGATGTCGTCCTGTGGTTGTTCGTGGCGCGCTGTGTTAACTTTGGATTTTGTATCTATTTGTGCATTGTAAACATTGTATGTATATATATTTTAACATTCAGAACACCCATTGTAATAGTGATTTCCAAACTGTATCGATGTCCCTCTGATGATGGTATCCAAGGACCGAAACATGTAAGGGCATTAAGAATTGAAATAAGAAAAACTTCAACAAACAATCAAGTTCCTTCCGTCAAATGTGACACTTTTTTAAGTTTTCCACCTCGTCACCACCTGCC
>NW_019743149.1:312145-317257 GCF_002891405.2 Cryptotermes secundus | reverse complement strand
GGGTAATTTTAACTATTTGTAATTATTTTAATTAACTGGAACGTGGCTATCTTGGACAAAGTGAAGTTTTGTGTGTTGGTGATTTCTTTTTCTACTATAAATGCCTCTGATGATGGCTCCGTGGTGAGCCGAAACATGTAAGGCAGGTGGTGACGAGGTGGAAAACTTAAAAAAGTGTCACATTTGACGGAAGGAACTTGATTGTTTGTTAATTGGTTAGTGTGACGGACCAGAATGAAAGACCTTAAAAAAAAAGAAAAACTTCATCAGTCACACTGGACGGAATTTTTTTATCTTTTATAATTAAGTGAATATATTTAGTTGGTATTGTGTTAGATGATAAATCAGTAATGTGTAGATGGTGAATTCATTTACCGGGTAAGCTGGAGAGCCATCAGGGGGTTCTGACTGCACAGATCGAGAAACCAGTTAAGACACTGTAAAGCCCGTGGTGAGGCGCGCTGTCCAGTTTCGTTTCTGGGGACACCTGGGCATTCAACAAATGGTAAGCCACGCAAATATACAGTACGACACCCTACACAGTGCGGCTCACGGCTTCCAACACAAATATACACCTATCCTTTCGACAGAATGATGTTGTTCCTAACAAAATAGACACATCTTCACTTATAATCAGGAGAAACAGGTTCGTTTCTCTGCTGGTGCACCATTATGTATTTGTCTTCTGGTGCTTTTTGTCAGCCTTCCAAGTGCTGGAATAGTAAGGATCTTCAAATAGGCCTCAACTGCTTTCTCTCTAGTACACATTCATTTCTCTCTACAGTACCCTTCATACAGCTTGTAAAAATAGCCTATAAATTAAAATATACAGACGCCTATAAACAGAAAGCACAATCTTCATATTACACCACCTGAAAGGTTGGGACATCCTGTTGGGCAAGCGTTCAATTCTGCTAGCGGCATGACACCAGCATGTTCAGAAACATGTGGTTCTGAAACCTTATCACCGGTCAACAATTTGTTGCTGTTGAGTGAAGCGAAGTGAATGTGACCAAATTACCACCTCGCCCGTGAACTCCTTGCTCGAATGGTAACGACGGTAACGACACTTTGCTGTAGCAGATGACCTAAAGATGGCAGCACGGGTTCGCTGCTAGTGTTGACTGTGCCCACAAGGGTGCAACACATGTCACGGATGGAGGCCGAAGAAGGACGCAGTTCTCAGTATTCTGAAGGTTGTACCTTTCCGAAGATGGAGGTGGTGGAGGAGCTGGAGGACGTCGAGTGTAAGGTGGTGCTGGTCGGTGACTCCCGCTGCGGCAAGACGGCCCTTGTGCAGCGCTTCGTGGGCGACAATTTCATCGAGGTAAGGACACGCCCATCAATGTGAGGTTAGGTTCGTTAGAGCTTTTTCTTGTGTACTGAAATCATCTCCCCCTCAGTTTGAAATATAAATCACCCTTTATGCTGAAGACGGACGTCAGAAGTACTACAGCAATTACCAGTAGCTGTGAAATGTGCCATGGTAGGTGACAGTAGTTGTTAACCGAGTGACAGGAAGTTCATCAGCTTTGAATTTGCAGTAGTACATAGTAACATTGATTATGAATCGTAGCAGTTGTCAGATGTGGCATAGCATTCAATAATAGCTATTAAATGTGCCATAGTATATATGAATAATTATGAACTATGCAAAAGCAGATCCCAAGGATTGTGAAATGTACAATTAGTATATACAGATGTCTTTGAAATGTGCCAGAGTTAGTGTCATAAGAAGTATGCCAAAGTAGACATAAGTAGTTATGGAATATGACTGCATGTACCATCGGCTACAAAATTTAACATTTCAGGCGTCAAAAGCCTAGAAATATATCACATTATGCCTTAGTTGTTATGAAGTACACTTTACACCAGCAGCTGTGAGATGTGGGTGTATGCATTGGTAACTATGAACATGCTATTGCAGGTATCAAAAGCTCTGGAATATAGTTATGAACTATGCCAGAGCAGATGCTTATGGTTCTGAAATGTGTATGTGACAATGAAATATGTCACTGCAGGTGCAACAGTATGCACCAGTAGCTGTAAAATCAGCCAAAATAGACACCAGTAGTTGTGAAATGTGATTTTACATATTATTGGCTATGAAATTCATTATTATAATTAAATTACTAATAGCTATGAAATTTGGATTAGTAGGCACTACTGCTTATGAAACAGACCATAGCAAAAGTAAAAAAAAAAAAAAAAAAAAAATAAAGCTTTCCGTATAACAGGCCGTGAAGGCCCATGGGGTTGTGAGATGTTGAGGGTCCCACATTATCTAGACAATCGGCTCAAAGATGGCGGAAAGGTTGTCAGCCTTACGCACCAGTCGCGCTTTACTCCCCAGGAAATTTATTTAATTAATTCCTGGTATTTATTTCTCTTAGAACCTGAGTTGACCCCAGGGCCATAGTGCTGCTGAAGGATTAGGTCAATTGAAAAAATCCAATGACCTCATCGGGACTTGAACCCACGACCTGTAGCATAGTGTCTCAACCAACTATGCTAATAAACCATAGTAAAGTAAAGTAAAGTAAAGCTATCCCTGTAACAGGCCGTGAAGGCCCATGGGGTTGTGAGATGTTGAGGGTCCCACATTATCTAGACAATCGGCTCAAAGATGGCGGAAAGGTTGTCAGCCTTACGCACCAGTCGCGCTTTACTCCCCAGGAAATTTATTTAATTAATTCCTGGTATTTATTTCTCTTAGAACCTGAGTTGACCCCAGGGCCATAGTGCTGCTGAAGGATTAGGTCAATTGAAAAAATCCAATGACCTCATCGGGACTTGAACCCACGACCTGTAGCATAGTGTCTCAACCAACTATGCTAATAAACCATAGTAAAGTAAAGTAAAGTAAAGCTATCCCTGTAACAGGCCGTGAAGGCCCATAGGGTCGTGAGACGAGGGTCCCACATTATCTAGACAATCGGCTCAAAGATGGTGATAAGGTTGTCAGCCTTACACGCTGGCCGCAGACACCAATATCAGTGAACAGAACATTGGTTTTGCAAAATATTGGCTGTGATATGTGCCATTCGGGTTACCAAAAGGTATACATTTTCATTAGGAGGCACAATTGCATGCGAAATAGTGGACTCCAGCAGCTGTGAACTATGGTTTTGCAGACCGTTGGCTATTCTAATTAACAATAGCTATGAAATTTTCGTTAATATATGTCATTGCTCATGAAATGAACCTTAGTAGGCACCAACAGTTATGAAATGTGGTTTACAGGCCTTTGGCAATAAAATATGCTATCCTAGAGTTAACACAGGCTGTTAACGGGAGAAGATAGACATTATCAAGCATTTTGCATGACTCAAATGAGAAATAATGCAATAGTGATCTGTGTGACTAATTCTTGATTAGGTGGTGATAACAAGACAAGATTATTTATAGAAAGGCATATTTGAAATGTTGAAATTCACAGGAGAATATAAGTTGCAACTGGCAACTGCAAAACAAAGGTTTTGGCATTCTAAGATATATCAGTGATATGAGCCAAAGTTTTCTGAATGCTGAAGCAACTGAACAAGTTATACTTTGGATACAATGTAAATGTTTGCTGTCTTAATGGTTCTAACATGGAATTAAGCAGTTTCTGATATGGGTGCACAGTTACAAGAAATCTAGGTGAAAGGGGGAATAACAGGATCGTAAAATAATGGCCCTAACTAGATTGTTGTATGGATCAGAGTGCTATGCCCTAGGAATGTTGAACTGAGACAGTTGAGATGAATTTGCTAAGGGCTCTTGCAGGTTTCAGGACAACATACGATACCAGGAACCAAAGAATCAGACAAATATTAAATATATTTGCTGCAGCCATTGTCTTTGGTACGGGATTTTCTGTGGTGGCTTAATGATGGGTTAGATAGGTAGAATGTTGATTGGTTTCTGACAGGAATTTATATCACTTCTTCTAACATACGACTTGAAGTTAACTGAAGGGGTTTGATGGGTGCTAGTAGGGATTCCCAGGTGGAATAACCCTATGAGCTTTTGGGGAATTGACCCTCCTTAACAGCTGGGTTTGATATGGCTTAGCTCAGGTAGATACATACATACATACATAGCTGTAACTTAGGTGATCAGGAGTTGCGCAAAGTTTCTGGTCCATCTGCACATTAACAACACGGGCAGTATAACTGTGCTGGAGGTTTATTAACAGGGTTACAATTCAAATAGACAAGTTCACTCTTGTAATTACGAAGGAAGCGGCATGTAATTACCACATATTCTATGTAACTTTGTCAGAGATGTATTTGTAAGTTTATGTAACCAACCAGACTAGAACTTCTGTAAATTGAAGTCGAAGTACACTGTTAGCTATTGTCCTAAATGATTATGAATGCTGATAGTTCAGGATTTAGTTGGAGTGGCACTGGGAACTTTGGATTCACAAAGTGGATTTTGCAAAGTGTTTTCAGCCAGCCTGTTCTGAAAAAACTTCCGTCCTTATTTTAAAATTATGGACGTGTCTTTTCAGGTTCTGATGGATTCTTTTGAACAGCTTAGAAGGTTAACAAAGTCTGCATTCTTCAGTCATAAAAGATCAAGTAATTCTAGCCTTAAAAATTCCCTAACTGTTTTCACACATAGGATATATAAGAAACGTGATAACATCTTTTCCGGGAACTCCAACTGAAGAATTTATGCCCTCTGCCAACGTCAGATATTGAATTTTTCTGAGGACCCTACATGTCTTAAAAAATCTCCAATTTTCCATTTAAGTGGAGCCTGCTTCGTGTATTACATCTGGGCGCAACGCTTGTCATAAGGAAGAATGGGATTAACTTCCTGACAAATTTAACTGCTTGCTGTCATAATTTAATTAAATACAAAAACTCTAATGAGATAAAATTAATTAGAACCTCTGATTTGGACTGCTACACATCCTAGACAAAGTGCTTGATTGCGAAATAAATAAGTTCCACCAACGGGGAAGAATGGAAGAAAGAAGATCAGTCAAACGATTTTATCTCTCCTTCGACGCTTATAGTGTGGCCTTCTGATACGTCTTCCCAAGTACACAGAAACTAAATGAAATAAAAAAAGACAACCGTCTTTCTTTTTTTTGTGGGGGGGGGGGGGGGGCTCTTT